>NW_006203794.1:1220507-1323279 GCF_000334495.1 Tupaia belangeri chinensis | reverse complement strand
TTTTAAATTAATTAATTTACATTCATTCCCTAAGCATCATCACAGCATACAAAATGTGATTTCTCATTCAGAATATACTGCATAGTGACTTAATCATGCATATTATTATAAAAAATGTTTCCATTTGTAGTTCCCAGAATGATTTTTACCCCTCTTTCTGACCCTCTATCCTTTCCCACCCTCTTCTCTCACTACCTCTATTTTCTACAATTGTCTTCCATTCCTTTCCCACCAACATTGTATTGATCACACAATTTCTTACATAATCTAACTACTTTCAATGGTGAGTTCACCCGTTACTATTAAGAAAACCAGTTTTAACTTAAATCAAAGAAATGCCAAAGAACTTTGCTGAATCCCAAACAAACTATTAGCAGAAAAATTGTAGGCTAAAAAGTAATAACTCAAATGTTTATATGGGAAGGCAGAAGACAGAGAATAGTCACCACCATAATGAAGAATAAGAACAAAAGTTGGAGGCCAATGTGTGGCCTGATGGTTAAGATGTCTGGATTCCACATGGCCTACTCTGTGGTTCAGCTACTGAACCCAACAGTTTGGAAAACACACTTGGCTGTGTGCATGTGAGCCCAAAACCATGAGAGGAGAATAGAGAAGGATTTGGGTGTGGTCATTTGCCCTGGAAGGTGCTTTCTTTTATTTTTTTTATTTTTATAACTTATTAAATCTTACCCCAGTATGTTCTCTTAAAAGAAACTAACACACAAACACACAGACTAAGTGAAGAAATATTTTTGTAAGAGTTAAGAAGCCACTAAGATACTTGCAGGTATTTTCTTTTCTTTTCTTTTTTTTCAAGAGGTTTTTGCTATAGGGCGAGTGTGCTCGCCAGACAGACAGAGAGAGACAGAGAGACAGAAAGCGAGAAATCACCCCCCAGGGGGGATGGCCATGCCGCAATCCTTTCTCCTCCACTCTCCTCTCGGGATCTTAGGCATGCATGCACACACGCCTGGCATGAGTTTTAAGCCACTGGGTTCAGGATGCAAACCATGGTCGACTACGTGGAAGTCCAGCGACGTAGTCATTATGCTAACTGCTGGTCCCTTGCAGGTATTTTCTGTAGTGATGATTTTTATCTTTATTCAGGGATTCCAGAAAGTATTCAGACCCTACAGCTACCATAAATGCAGCAAATTCTCACTTGAATCCTTTTAGTAATGCACCAATGAAGGAAGCATTTTTTGCAAAGCCACCCATGTATCTCCAAGCTTCATTCCGGGCCCATGGATCTCTTAGTCCTCATGCTGCCAGCTTCTCCTGGACAGTTTCTAATGGTGTTCCTTCTATCTTCCACTGTCTAAAATCTGGAAGTTCCATTTTACCATGACCATGACCGCGACCATGTTCATGTCAATGGGCCATGACCAACAGCAATCTGACCTCTCCGGACTCTCCCCCGGAAGGTGCTTTCTCACTTTCTATTTCTATCTCCCTCTGTCTCTCTTCAGTGAGTGTACATGCCCTAAAGGAAACTAAAAAAAAGTAAGAATATGAAAAATGAGGAATACTGACACATAGGGCAGAAAAAGAGAAAAAATAAAACATCTGTTTCCTTCACTATCAATGTCCATCAGTATTATTATTTTACTGATGAGACACATGTAGTCAAACCTAACTTACTCACTAAATATAGATTTTCCTTTGGTATGAATGTTGGTTCCCTCTAAAGTTCATGAAGAAATTTAACTCCCATATTTTTTGCATTTTTTATTTCATTTTCTTTTATACATTCAATCACATGATTTAGCTTTCAAAGTGAATATTTCAACATGTGAACATTTCTCCCTAGTCCAGTTGATAAAACTATAAAATATCTTCAAGAGATAATACCATATTTCTTTGTCACATTAATGCTTTGCCTCCCTATTTTTCTTGTAAATGTCCTTCCTCAGAACCTACTCTTTCACACACACTGTATCTGGTATTTATACCTATTTTCTGCACTCTATGACTGAAACAGATTGACTAAAAGATATAGAAACACCTAACCCCCTTTTTGATGGTAGTAAGAGATGGAGCCTTAGAGTTCGAGGGCTCAGACAAAGAGTTGGTGCCAGAATGGTTAAGACTTTGGGGGCTCTAAGGTGGAATGAATATATATATATATGTATTTTGCATGTGAAAAAGAGGTGAATTTTGGAAGACTGGGGTAGAACACTATGGTCTGAATATTCGCGACCCCTCTTAGTCACGTTTTAAAACCTAATACCAATGTGATAGCATTTTATTTATTTAATTTTTTTTTTGGAGAGGTTTTTGCTATATGGCACATTTTCTTTTATACATTCAATCACATGATTTAGCTTTCAAAGTGAATATTTCAACATGTGAACATTTCTCCCTAGTCCAGTTGATAAAACTATAAAATATCTTCAAGAGATAATACCATATTTCTTTGTCACATTAATGCTTTGCCTCCCTATTTTTCTTGTAAATGTCCTTCCTCAGAACCTACTCTTTCACACACACTGTATCTGGTATTTATACCTATTTTCTGCACTCTATGACTGAAACAGATTGACTAAAAGATATAGAAACACCTAACCCCCTTTTTGATGGTAGTAAGAGATGGAGCCTTAGAGTTCGAGGGCTCAGACAAAGAGTTGGTGCCAGAATGGTTAAGACTTTGGGGGCTCTAAGGTGGAATGAATATATATATATATGTATTTTGCATGTGAAAAAGAGGTGAATTTTGGAAGACTGGGGTAGAACACTATGGTCTGAATATTCGCGACCCCTCTTAGTCACGTTTTAAAACCTAATACCAATGTGATAGCATTTTATTTATTTAATTTTTTTTTTGGAGAGGTTTTTGCTATATGGCACGTGCACTCGCCAGACAGACAGACAGAGATAGAGAGATAGAAAGTGAGAAATCCCCCCCGGGGGGATGGTCATGCCACAATCCCTTCTCCTCCATTCTCCTCTCAGGATCTTGGGTACGCACGCACACACACCTGGCGTGAGTTTAAGTTACCGGGTCTGGGACTCGAACCGCAGTTGACTACGTGAGAGTCCAGCGACATAACCATTACTCTAACTGCTGATCCCCCCAGTGTGATAGTATTAAGTGGTAGGGCTTTGGGAGATGATTAACTCATGATAGCTCCACCCTCATGAATGATATTAGTGCTTTATAAAATAGTCTTAAGGGAACTCCCTTGCTCCTTCTACCATGTGACAATACATAAAGAAAGCACTGACTATAAGGAACATGCTCTCAGCAGACACCAAATCTATCTGATCTTAGAATTCCTACCCTCCAGAAGTGTTAGCAATAAATCCTCTTATTTATAAATTACTCAGTCTAGGGCATTTTTCTTCTTTTTAATAGGAACCCAGATAGATGAAGACAGTCTTTTTGAATTTGTCACAAATATCATCTCAAACCAAATAAACACACAAATTTCTCTTAACCAGGACATAGTTATTCTATTATTATTTTTTTTTTGAAAAACAATTTTCTCAGAGAATCCCTTCAAATTTTTCATCTGGTTTATTTTATGGAAAACATCCGTAGACATATTCCTTTATTTTATAGGATTCGGAGTAAGAATGTAAAATATTAGGGAGTTTTCAAGTTGGGCATACTCAAAGCAGACTTGAAATGATCATTAAAGTATGAATTCTGGGTTCACACATTCCAGTGAAACTTGCTCCTAACTCTGTGGACATATAGATGGCCAGAGACTTGACACACCAGCCCTCCAAAGAATGACACCCACCACAGTCATGGGTATTTGAGGTAAAGATGAATACTGCCACTTTGCTATTGTAGATTCTTTGTATGTCATCAATTTCAAGTTGTTTTCCTATCCTATTTAGAATTTACTCTTGGGGCCAGCAGTTAGTGTAATGGCTATGTTGCTGGCCTCCCACGTAATCGACCACAGTTAGAGTCCCGGACCTGGTGACTTAAACTCACACCAGGTGCGTGTGTGTGCGTGCCCCAGATCCTGAGAGAAGAATAAAGGAGAAGGGATTGCGGTGTGGCCATCCCCCCTGGGGGGTGATTTCTCGCTTTCTGTCTCTCTGTCTCTCTCTGTCTGTCTGGCGAGCGCATGTGCCCTATAGCAAAAACCTCTCAAAAAAAAAATTTACTGTTAATTATTTGCTTGGGAGAGACTATTGAAAAGAGACTATTGCACCTCCTCCACTGGTTTTGTTAGACTTGTTTTTCTCATTTTATTATTTATTTGTTTTTAGTTTGTCTATGCTTAGAAAAAGATAGAGTAAAAAAACATTTCAGAATTTACAGTGATGTTAAAAATAAATTCAGAAGTTATCAGCATATGTCTTTGAATAAAACATAGAAATTTGACTAGGGCAACATGTTTATATTATTGAAAAAGATAGGTTTTGTTTTTCAAATTTTTTTTCTGAGACTAACAATCTAATATTGGTGTTAGGTGGGGTTGATTTCTGCTAGGAAGCATTAACTGCTAAACTTGATTTAAGGGACCTCGAATAATTAACATCCTTACATAAAACATACATTGTGAACCTACTGAGAAATAAATATGTTAACATATAGAGGCAACAATATCATTTTCTTTCTAATAAAGGCTAAATCAGAGGAAATAGCTCATGTAATGAGTAGGCAATAGTTGTTTCTCAGTGCCCAAGGATCCCCATGATATTCGAGCTCCTGATGTTATTGAAGTCCACGAACGTTTAAATCTCTTATATAAAATGACACAGTATTTGCCTAGAGTATGCATGTCTTCATGTTTATACTAAATCATCTACAGACTAGTTATATATAATCTTAACATCATGTGTAACTGAAAATGAAGATATATAAACATATTTCTTCAACATCTCTCCTTTAGGAAGCCATTTCTTCCCTCCCCTCCTTTTTTTTTTTTTTTTTTTTTTTAGAGGTTTTTGCTATAGGGCGAGTGTGCTCGCCAGACAGACAGAGAGAGACAGAGAGACAGAAAGCGAGAAATCACACCCCAGGGGGGATGGTCACGCTGCAATCCCTTCTCCTCCATTCTCCTCTCCGGATCTTGGGCACGCAAGCACACGGCCGGCATGAGTTTTAAGCCACCAGATTTGGGACGCAAACCAAAGTCAACTATGTGGGAGTCCAGCAACATAGCCATTATGCCAACTGCTGGTCCCTCTTCCTCCCTCTTTTAACAACTGGTGCAGCCTGACTACATCCACATTGGTCAAATTCATGGAAGTAGAACCCATGGATTTAAAGTGCCAACTGTATTCTTTCAGTCCTGAAACTCTAAGTTAAACAAACCTAAATACACGTAAAGATATCTGGAGAAACAGAGTGAAAGAAAAACTCTAGGCAGCAATATTTTTCCAAGAGAAGTAAAAGAGGAAGAATCTGGTATACATATGCACAGTTGTTGCTTTTTTTTTTTTTTTCTCAAAGCTCAATATTTTAGGTTACTTGTTCTAATTTGGAGGGATGAAGTTGAGTGAGAGGACAAAGAGAAGACATACATTATTATAGATAGATAGATAATATATAGATGTATAACAGTATTTGAGATCCATTCTCCAAATTGAATGAAGTGTAGAGAGTGAGAAAGAAGCATTCTTTTCTATGAAATGTGGAAAGAATTAGTTTATCAAAGGCAGAAAAACTATACCTTCTTGACTGTGCCTAGAGAATAGGACACATTAGGTAAATTATGATGTGATATAAATAGAGGGATATATCAGGGGTAGAACATGATTTATGAATGTGGGTGAAGAGTACAGGAATACATGGAGTGAATACTAAGGATAATAAGTAGAAAAGGGGGAAAAAAGAAAGACACATAGAAGGAGAAAAAAAGTTGTGCCAAAATATCATCTTTTTTTTCACTTCATATTTTTTCATATGCCCTTAGCGATTACTCATAACATTTTTTTAGTGTATGGTGTGGTACATTCTACAGAGCCAATTTTTATATCATTGTTTATCATCATAACTCAGACTCTGTTGATTATCTGGGGGAGTTTCATTTCACATTGCTTTGAAACTTTTTCCTTAGGGTTTTCCTGGGTGTACATTTGACAAGGAATTTCTCCCTAATTACTATTCCATAGATTTGACACTACTTCTTGAAGGCTTGTTTTCTTGCTACTAGATCTTTCTCCATCAAATATTTATTAGAGTTCGCACTGTGAACAGGGCAATGTACTATAAAGAGAAGAAGATAAGGAGCCAAAGAGATGTGTTCTCAGCTCCCACCAGGTTAACATTTGAAATAGTCACTGAGCACATGGTAAAAGGAGAAAAAAAATCTACATACAAAATTGGATATTTTGGACCATCGTAAAGCAGGCTTTAGCATATCCTATTTTTTCTCCCCACAGGTTTACTATAGTGATCATATTGGGTGTTTTTCCAACAAAGGGCATGGAAGATGATGCTTAAGATTTGTAATAAACTTAGAATTAGAATGATCAAATTCTTAATTAATTATATCTGTTCTCAGTCTAAGTGATTGACCCAGTATTATTCTGAAAGAAAAAAAATCTAGTAGCGGAATAAATAAGGCTCGTATAATGTGCTTCTGTTTCTTATTCTTTGGAAACAAATCCATGGGACCTTAGATTCCCTTAATCACATCATGGTACTCTAAATCCCAGAAAAAAGTACAGTGGAAGGAAACCTGATTATGATGGTTTCCTCATACGCTGAGTTAGTTTTAATATAGCCTATTACTTTATTCTAATTATTATTAAATAAAACTTAAAGGTTAACAATTCATCAAGTATTTGGTGGGAAATAGTCTCGCAAAATGATATCCCATCATTGCTTGAAGCATATATTCCAGAACTATAGTTCTCGAACCTAGCTTTACTGTGGGGATTAAATTCATAGAAAATATATGCATCTAAAATATTTTTCTTTGCCATTTTTGATGGAAGAAAAGTCTGTGTATGTATTTGTAGATAAATTAAAACAACAAAAAAGAGAGTATTTTGTGATATCTTTCATCTCAACATTAAAATTGTCTAACCTAGGCTATCCTGTAAAAGGGGGGAAATTTCTCTCATATCTGCTTCTGCGGAAACTATCTTTTTGATCAAAGGTTTATGTATGTTATGAGAGAAAAATACAGTGAGAATGAACACAGAGCAAATAGTAACCTAACCAATGAGAGGGTGTGAATTGATTCAATCAAAAATTTATCAAATGCTTACAAAGCAGTCAGCACAGTAAAATTAGAGTGGGGACTTTGAGAATTCTCAAAATAGGAAGTTCACAAATTAAAATCATATCCATTTCATATTATAAATTGGATGGACTTCAGTTGCTCGCTTGTTTGCTCTTCAACAACATTGGAAAGTAAGAAAAGGAAACTCCTATAGTGAGACAGCCGTAAGAGGCTGAGAGTCCAAAGCGAATGTTCAATAGAGAAAGATTGAACTGGGTAGTCCAGACACTGTTCATTCTAATTTTAGAAGCATTAGTAAGAGTGTAAACACATGAGATGACAAGAAAACTAAGCAGCAGTCAAACGTCAATTTCAATAAAAAGCTGGTATCTCTATACTTAGAAACATGTTCGTTTTAAATAGAAAACTTTATAAATCCTTATAACTATAAAGCTTGTTGCCAAAAACAAAAAAAATGCAGAATATTTAATAGGCCATATACTAATAAAACTCTGACTTAGGAATTCGTGTGTTATGGAATTCCAAAAATAATTAAAGAGCAGAATTAATTTAAAGATTGTGTTTTCAAATTTAACCTCTATTGTCACTGTTGGTCTGTTTCAACTGTGTTTTCTCCCCCTCTTTGTTCTGCTTGTTTTTTCTTTTTTTTTTAAGCATGTCTAATTATTTTTTTATTGATAGCCAGCTACTTTGTGAAATATAAAAGCATTGGATTATTGTGTAAATTTGGATTTCTTCATAAATACAATCAGGGACAAGAATATGAGAACAGTTTATTCAAGAGGTACAGGAAATGCCAATAGAATAGTGAAAAAGCTGGAGAAGAAAAGGGAAACAAGTCAATAGAAGATTCATGATTGTATCAGTCATCTCTATAGGAAAACACAGTTTTATTCCACTGAGGAAGTCTGGGATGTAATTCAAAGTTTGTACCTTAGAGATATCCCTTACAAGGGCAAGGAAGCTGAAGCATTTATCACTACTGAGGTCTGCTTAGGGTGAGTGGAGAATGATTAATTCCCACTAATGCCGGACTAGGAGGATCTAGCAGACAGAGAAAGCTTTCAGGCAAAGAGACGCAGGTTTTGTCATTTGAAAACAAGATCGACTTAAAGTAAAATACTTGGGCTCCAGGGGGATTACCAGGGAACTGACAGCATCTGCTACTGTGATGTTATCTTCCTCTTGAGAAGAGCCACATTAGCCTATGTGAGTTTTAGAAGTGGAGTAAATTACTTCAATCCAATTAGAGACTAAGGTTGGCTTTCAGTCCTTGCAATCTTCAATCTGTCTTGAAAAGCCATCCTCATAGGGTGCAGCTCTGCGGTGATCCAAATTGAGCTGGAGGAGTCATGGTTTCCTAGGTCCCTCAGTTTTTCTTCCTGAACTCTAACTTTGAGCTTCTTAGAACTGTGAGACTTCTGAAAATGGCTCTGCTTTTCAACTCCTTTCAAGTATGCCTGTACGGAATAATGTGCAAATGCCTCCAGGGGAAAACTGGTGCTGAGTTTCAGTTGCATTCCTGTGTGTCTCCCTTCTTTCAGGGACTATGAATCTTCTTGCTATTCGCATCATTAAATTTCTTTTTTTTCTTTCCTCACCCCTTTAAAGACACTTCAACTTCTGCCTTTTTTTTTTTTTTTAATGCTTAGCAGCATTCTACTGCCCAGTTTCTCAGCAAACACGTGGAGAGGAAAAGCAGAACAGATGATCGAAGAGAACATCAGTTCACCTTTGTACGATCCTCTTTCTCTGGGAACGAGCTACTCAGTGTTGGCTCGTTTTTTTTTTTCTACAGTTTTTTTTAGGCCTTCAACTCTTAGAAGCAACTTCATCATCTCTGTAGCAAAACTCCAGGATAGTAAAATGTAAACTGGACAACATTTTAAAATCTTAATAAAAAGCAAAAAAGAAAAGTAAGTTACAAAATAGGAAGGAAAAATTAGGAAGGTATTCTTCATTTTGCACAATGCTTTCATCATGTATCATATTCTAACGTATCAAAATGTACACGCAAATCTATATAAGTTTATTTCTGACAAAAGTGTCCATCTTCTTTTGTGTACAGAGTTGAAATGAATTTCATGTCAACATAGAGCTCAAAAGCACTATAATATTATATCTGACATAATAAGTACACAGATATGGTCTTCTCTCTAAGGAATATTTCTCTGAGTACGTTTGGGAACTTGTCTTTTTCCAAGGTTGAGAAATCAATAGAAAAAGCATCAGTTGCTTTGGGGACCCATTGCTGACATATTAGCTTACAAGCTTTTTCTGTCAAGAGACTCCAATCAATATCATATAGTTTCCATGGCAAGTAGATAATACATCCTTAACAATTTTTGAACATAAACAGATAATTATAATGTTCACATTGAAAGTTGGAGAGTATAACAAACAAACTGGAGGAGTTAATTGTGATCAAATTTAGAGCCGCATATATTTTCCTGCTTGTGACATTGAATTGCTAAGCTTGCTTCAGTACCTGTGTTTGCTTAATTTCCATTATCATGATTCCCAAGGGGACATTGCTATTTTACAGGCCTCATACACACAATAACTAAAATCAGCCTTCATGAAAGAGGTTAAGGGTAGGGCAATTGGATTTCTGCAATACTGATTCAAGGACACATGATAGGGCAATGTCTGTACAATTCAGCCTAAAAAGAATCAATACTGAATGTCCAGGTATTATATACTACTCTGAATTGATAGAATTCTAAATATATCAGAAGTTAATTTTAGATGATATTTGCTGTAAGAACCTGGTGTGATAAAAACTGAAATTATTAAGAAAAAAGATCCACAGTTGTTAAGTTTTCTTTCTAACCCAGGGATGTTTTTAATGTTTGTTCACATTGTTACAGAAAAACTGGGCAATGTAAGAATGGAAATTTTCTTGAATTGCTAGACAAGATTAGAAGAGACATCTGTAGTTCTATTACTTGTATAGCCTTCCACTGATGAGTTCTATGACCTCTAGCTAGTCACTTAGCACTACTCTGGGCTTAATTTCCTTCCTGTGTATAAAAAAGGAACAACAACACTTGTTGTGGATACTGCTATATCCATGGAAGACAACTGCCCATAAGGACAAAGAAGTATAATTAAACCTTGGCATTGTTCCTTTAAAAATTAAAATCTCATTAAAAATTAAGAAAGTCTTAAACAATCTCATTAGTACTGGGCTGGAAAGCAATTAAGTATATTGTTTTGCCCCTAAAATCATCCCCAGAAGGTTAGCTGTGTCCCTTTTTGCCAATGATATTTACTGATTTAATTGATAGTGGATGCTTTCTGATCAGTCTCCATGAGTATTTATTCTTTATTTTGAATATCATTCCTAAAATGGACATGGATTATTGGTTAAGTAA
The DNA here is from genome assembly GCF_000334495.1 of Tupaia belangeri chinensis. NCBI lineage: Eukaryota > Metazoa > Chordata > Mammalia > Scandentia > Tupaiidae > Tupaia > Tupaia belangeri. The sequence goes on along the minus strand of NW_006203794.1, from coordinate 1,312,742 downwards.
GAAGTTTAAACATGGATGTTTATTTAAAATCCAAGTAATTTATAAAACAAAATAAGTAGTATGTAGATGAAAATAGAAGTACATTCTTAATCGTTTAAAGCACACAGTCTATTGTATTTAGCAATTAATCCAGAGTTTATTCAGCTAAATAGAGTTTCTTGTTATAATATTATATATTGTTGTTAAAATGTTTGTTATTTACGTATTTTGAAACTTAGAATTTTGTGGAAAAAAATGAATGCTCATCTCAAAATTTGTCTTTTCTTTCTTGAACTTTTAATTTAGAGGAGTACGCTTTTTTTGAGAAATAAAGCATTATACAAGCTTGTTTAGAAAGAATACTCTAGCTTTTCTATATTAATTTCTCTAGTTAATTACCTATATTCCTATTTCTAACATTTCTAAAATTCATGTGTTTTCTTATTAAAAAAAGAACACCTTGGAACCACATTAAATTTAAATGAATCAAAATAAAAAAATCATACCTTAGGACCATGTTAATTGTAAATAAAGTAACAGAAAGAATTTTATTGCATCAATGTCTTACATTCAAATAAGTCTTTTCAATGTTTTTAATCCAAAGAACCTGATATACAACTAGGGGAAAGACAAAAGATGTGTCTCATTCGAATTAAAGTCAAAAGGTATCTGTTAAACATTTAGTTTATTTCATTGAATCTAAGACATTGATTTTAAAATGCATGACTATCATTTATTTCTCTAAGGATAAAAATGCTGACAAACTATAATAGAATGGTTTCTAACACACAGAATTCTTATAGTTTGCTAAATTAATGGAATCTTTTAGATTCTTCCAAATAGTTTTTAGATGTAAAATTGTGTTTATGTATGTCTAACCCACAGATCCATGCTCATCAAAACACATTGCTTATATGTGGACATATTTTTCCACATTTGATAGATTTATTTTGTTTCATAGAGAGAACTAGGTATAGATTTTAACTTGTGGTTACATCTCATTTATCATTAGATTAGTCATTTGTCACATACATGACTTTTTCTACCTATATTACTAATATTTAATTGTGTCTGTTGTAAAGCCTTCTTTCTTGAAAAGAGGTGTTAAAGCACATCAAAAAAACCTCTGTTCTACTTGGTTTAGGTTAAACCCCCTGGGTCTATATTTATTCTATAAAATGTAAGGTTTGCTGTATGCATTTTTTTTCTTTTCTCTAGATTACAACCAACCATAGCACCTAGGCTGCAGTTAATCACAGGCATCCCACCTTTTAAACTGTGTTAATGCAGACGCACTTCTGAAAGTAACTAACCCAAACCGTTTCCCTACCTCATTCCTTCCCTTTCGTTTTTGTACCTCGCTTTCCCATTCCTGTACTCATCACTTTCCTCTTCTGGAATGTAAATGTCACGTGACCAGGATGCTACCTGGAGTTGCTTGAAAGTGGGTCCACCAAACTGCTGGATTGGAATCTTGGTAAGATTTACTCAAGTATACTCCACTAAATTAAATTGCCTTTTGTTTTCTTTTAACAGAGGCCTTTGGTTTGCTGACCATTTCTTATTGTTCCTTAGCATCCTGTTTCCAGCTTTTCACAGCTATGTCTTCTTGTGTAAATACTATAGCCTGTACCGACAGGTGAAACCACAGCTCCTAGAAGTAGTTAGGGTGAGTTTACCTCAATTGACGTGAGCTATCCCACCCAACACAGAATTACTACCTATTTCCCTGTGTTTTGAACAGCCTGTCAACTCTGTTGGTTGGCAAGAGCCTGTGATAAATAAATAAATAGATGCATTTGTGGAAAGCTTTGTTAAATAGTTAAAAAGATTTCTATACTGAGGGACTTTTCATACATTTGAATATATGACTCTGTATTGTATATTTTCAAGTGACTATGACCAGGATTTTTGATTCTTCCTCAAATAGAAAGAATAAGCAAGATTTTACACTTTTGAAACAAGTATACATATTTAGAACAGCAATGAAGCCATAGCAGAGTCAAGGGTCGAGTCTTTTTCTTTTTTTTTCCCCTAAATACTCTTCAAAATAAGCTCACCTATATTATGGAAATGCTGAGTACCAATTGAGACACCACAGCAATTCTCTCAAGCAGAAAAGAATTAAAAATTGAAGGAATAAGAATAATTGAAAAAGTCACTGATTTGGAACTGAGTGTTGTCAAAAGTAAAGAGCTAGTTTGTAGCACTAACATATTCAAGGAAATGATGTTCAATTGTTTTCAGTGACAATCACCTGGAGGAAATCAAGCACCTCATAGCAATTACTGAAATTCTGCCAGAATCTGTTAGAACACTGCCTTAGGGGAGGCAAGATAAGGAAGATTCCACCTAAGAAGGCACATGAAGGAAAGTAGGGAAATGAGAAAGACTGTTACAGCTTTAGTTCATGAAGCTACCTGATAAACAAAGGTGTTGTGCTTTGGAAGGGAGAGAGGATTAATGTGATAGTTAATATGGGGGATTTAAAAACAATGATTTTTCTTGGGGAATTACTATGAAATACAGTTTTTAAAATTTGAAGATGAAGGATTATATTACATTTGATATGTTTATAATTTTGAAATAATTTAAATTAACATTTTCAACAGCGTGTTAAGAATATTTACACAAATGGCAGAAAAGTAAGTAAGATTTAAAATTATCTGATTTTAATTCATATATTATGCCATTAGATATAGAGGATGAAAAATCAGTATGTGGAAAACAAGTGAATTCTGTAAGAAACTATAGTAATTAGAAACTATGCAGACTAAATAAATATAAATTGCAGTGAACTTAATCATAGGACTGAACTAGTAAAATACTATAGTTTTTAAATTTAAGGTTCTAAGTATAGAAGGAAGATAATAATGATCTTTAAAGATTTAGAATATGTGAAATACATTTAATTTTAAAAGCAATATGACTCAATTCCTAATTATAAAGTGCTTATGAATCATAGTTTAGAAAAATTATTATTATACTGAAAATGAAAAGTATAAATGAGTAGAAATTTAGCTATCTTTTTTTTTTTTTTTTCTGAGAGGTTTTTGCTATAGGGCGCGTGCGCTTGCCAGACAGACAGAGAGACAGAAAGAAAGCGAGAAATCACCCCCCAGGGGGGATGGTCACGCCGCAATCCTTTCTCCTCCATTCTTCTCTCGGGATCTTAGGCACACATGCACGCACACACGCCCGGCGTGTTTTAAGCCACCGGGTCCGGGATGCGAACCGCAGTTGGAGTCCAGCGACATAGCCATAACACTAACTGCTGGTTCCCGAATTTAGCTATCTTCATACACAAGAGGTCTTTAAAAAGTTTGTAGCAAAGGAAATTACAAAAAACTATGAATGGATATCAATTTCTTTTTGTTCCAAAATAAACTCATACTCTAATCCCGTTTTTTAAAGAAGTATTTAATTTTATTTGTAATTATTATTATTTTTAAAATTTGCTAAGGGATATGTGCTCACCAGAAAGAGACAGAAAAAGTGAGAGAAAGTAAGAAAGCAAGCCACCAGGTCTAGGACTTGAACTGCAGGTAGCCATGTTGGAGTCCATCACCTTAACCAACACACCACCTGCAGGCCTCTAATTCCTATTTTTACAACTTTTTTTTTTTCTTTTATGTCATAGGTTAAATGTGCATGCATGAGAAAGAGAGAGAAAGAGAACACTTTCAAAAGGGACCTGGTCACACTGCCTTCCTCCATTTCCCCATCCCATCAGGATTCGGACACATTCCCACCTGCCCAGAGTATTTTTTAAGCTGCTGGGCCTGTTTTTAAACTTCCGTTGGCCATGTAGGATCTGGCTTCCTCTGCATAGAGCTTCACCACTATACTATCTGGCTGGCCCTGCCCAAACATTCTGAATTCCCCTGAAGAAGCTGAAGTTACTTATTTGTATCAAAATGGTATTTTTGTCAAGAAAGATATTTTGGTATAGATATTAGATGTAGATAAAGAAATTATTTTTTTATTTAACTTTATTTTTAATTTGATTAGAGAGAGACAGAGTGAGAGAAAGAGAGCGAGAAAGAGAGAGCCACCAGGTCCAGGACTCAAACCACAGTCAGCCAAGTAGGAATCCAGTGTCCTCAACCACCATGCCACCTGCTGGCCCCGAATAATAAAAAATGTTTAATAAATCACTATTCTGTGACTCTCTTTCAGAGAGGGTAGGGAGCATACAGTCTCGGTAATGAAAATAATTTCGTTGAAAAAGAAGTTAACAACAAAAATGAATCATACAAATTTGGGCATTTAAATAATCACTTACATTAAGTAAACCAACTATTTTTCTTGTTTTGCTAGTTAAATGCTAAGTGAAACCACTATGTTTTCCTGAAAATGAAAAATATGTGACTTTGGTATTGTGTGAATGAGACCACAAAGTTCTTTAAGTCATGTCTTTTCATTTTATAATTGTAGGGATTATTTCCATGCAGAATGCATTGAAAAGGAATCTTTCCAGTTATCATTCCTTCAATATTACACCCATCTGCCCTTCCCCTGAGACACTGGATTCCTCCTGTAAAACTAATGAATTCTAGGAAGTTATGACTGAATAGGACATAGACATGGTTTGGCATAATCCAGTCATTTATACATCCAAAAAATGAAATCTAAACATATGAAAACCTTTACCTAAAAGTGCATGAATGGTTACTTTAGGATTCCATCTACACTTTCCAAATCTATAGAGATGTGTCTACATTTGGACCACTCCTTGAATTCTTATGATATTAAAAAAAAAAACAAAAAAAAAAACTCTTCTAAATCTCTCATCTCCTCTTCTGAAATTTGCTGGAAACATTTTTTTTTTAAATTACAACAATGCATATTGTTTATCCTTGAATCATAGTCAATCAGTTATGTAAATAGATGCAATCTCATGTCTTTTAATTAAAATATTCTTCCCCAGGAGTTGCCCTCCATGGCACTTCCATTTGTTTTGCATTATATTTTTTTGAATTGGTATGGACTCTCAAATAAGATCTATTCAATTAATTTCTTAAAAAATTAGTTTATTTAACTTTATTAATTTATTTACATTTGACCAGAAAGAGACAGAGTGAGAGAGAGAGAGAAGGAAAGAAAGAGAGGGAAAATGAGAAAGCAAGTCACCAGGTTCAGGACTTGAACCATGTGGGAATCCAATGCCCTTAACCACCACGCCACCTGCTGGCCCTATAAGCTTAAATTAATAAATAATATGTATATGCATATTATTGATATGTAGTATCAATATCTTACATTGTGGTGAAGGTAATTGGATCCCCATGACCAAATGAGCTATTCAAGACCCAGATCTGCCAGCTTAAAAAACATGCTGGACATGTGACTGTTCATGCCTACAATCCAGGGAGAGAATGGACGAGACAGAATTGCAATGTAGCCATCCCAGTGGGCCAGTGGGTTTACTCACTCCAGTCCCCACTTTCTCTATCTGACTCTCTAGCAAGTGCATACCCCCTATAGCAAAACTAAATGAATAAATAAAGTACATTGTTTTTTTTTTGTACAGAAAACTGAACATAATTTTCAAAATGGATATCTCACTATCTTTAATTAGCTACTAGGATGAAAAGAGTGTTCCATATTTATCATTTGTCTGAAGAAGGTCACCAGTTTTCTAAGAAGAGAAGCAAATTTTGTTCTTACTAACTAAATCGCTTGTAGATTTCCCAAGAGTTTATGATTCCCCAATCTTCATCTGAAATATCTTTAAATAATTTAAGTTAAGCCTATATCTTTTGACTTTTCAATGATTTCAATAAAAACATAGTGGCATCTTCCCTTTTGTTGAAAGAGAGATTTTTGCTACAGGGTGCATATGCTCACCAAAGAGACAGAGAGATAGAAATTAAGAAATCACACTTCATGGGGATGGTCACACCACAATTTCTTCTCCTCCATTCTCCTCTAGGGATATTGGGAATGCACGCACACACACCCACATGAGTTTTAAGCCACCAGGTCTGGAACTTGAACCACAGTCAACTATGTGGGAATTCAGTGACATAACCATTATGCCATCTTCTGCTCGCCATAATGGCATATTCTAAGTTTTCACAGTTAAAACAAGTGATGGTTCCGTGTAACAAGGAATATAATCCACAAATGACCAAATATTTAACACTTCTGTTACTTTGAAATTAGAAACTTTGCTCATTTGTATTCATGCTTTTCTGTCTCCTAGTAGAATCTGCAAATCATTTCTAGCAAAATTATCTTTAATTATTTTGTCTTTGGAAAAAATAATGAAAACAATATATCTCAGCACGTTCAAAAAATTACAGATCTTCATGTGAAGAATGAATGAAGCTGTTTATCTGTATTTATACTTAAAATTTTGCAGATGTTACTTAATGCTTAGAAAACATTAACTTCATTGATTTTGAAACACTAATTTGACAAATTCTGCTAGAATTCCACTGAAGTGATCCTCTCTTCATCCATAGTTACAGGATTTAACCAGACATATTCCTAAGCCTGCTTGAATCTAGGCATGGAATTGTGACCAAGTTTTTTCCACAGAATATGAGCAGAAGAGATGTGTGGCATTTTTTAGAATATATCTGACTTTTCCAGTCTTTCTTTTTCTCTTCTCCAAAAATAAATACCTACTAAAGCAAAGCCCTAAAATAAAAAGACAAAAGGCACAAGCATCTTGAATCTGTCTTGAGATCAGCAACTTGCTGTCCTTAATTATCTTCTGTTAAATAATTATAATTAAAAATGAACATTTTCTGGGCCATACATTTCTTTTTAGAGAAATTTAATCTGACACACCTGATTTCCTAAGACAGTATCTCCATTAGTGTCCCGAAGCTACAGTAATACATTACCACAAACTGGGTATGTCTTAAAACAATATAAATTATTTTCTCTACAGTTCTGGAAACTGGAAGTCCAAAATGAGGTTGCTATCACTTGAATGTGCCCTCTCACCCCCAAATTCATATGTTGAAACTTAATTGCCAATGTCAGAGTATTAAGAGTTGGACCTATGGGAGGTGATAAAGTCATGAAGGTGGAGTCCTCATAAATGGAATTAGTGATTTTATTAAGAAGTGTGAGGAAGCATATCACCCCCCCCCCGGGGGGGATGTCCACACCACAATCCCTTCTCCTCCATTCTCTCAGGATCCTGGGCACACACGCACATGTGCCCGGCGTGAGTTCAAGCCAGGACTTGAACCATGAGGGACTACATGGGAGTCCAGTGACATAGCCATTATGCCAACTGCTGGTCCCAACAGGCATCATCTTTAAAGCAAAGAGGGTGCTCTCATCAGATACTGAATTTGCTGGCTCCTTGATCTTGTACTTTCCAATTTTCAGACTGTGAGAAATAAATTTATGTTATTTATATTACCAAATCCAAGGTATTTTGTTAAAGCAGCTTGAATGGGCTAGGACACAAGTGCTAAATTGATGTGTCATCAGGGTAGGTAGTTGTTTTTCATGTCTGCATTCAATCACTAGAAGGATATACTCCCATGAATCTGTCACATATTCCCTCTATTCCATACATAGCTGCCTCACATTTTCACTTTTTTTTCCCAAGCAAAAATGTCCAAAATGCCCCGCCTTTTTTTTAAATTTAGAATAGTTTAAATCTGTTTCTCTTTCTAAAATTCCAAGTTTTAAAAATTAAGTTTATACTCTTTTTAAAAGAATAGGCTCAACTAATGTATTAGAAATGCATTATTTCTTCAGTAAATGCTTCCATTATACTCGGATGGCTAATTTAGTTCCCCCATTTTTTCTACTATATTAGTTAACTGTATGTTCCCTTAAGTAAGAGGAGCTGAATGCATCCATATATTAATAGCTTTACTTCATTAGTAAATCTATATTCGTACTTACTACAAGATTTCATAAAATTGCAGTTTTAGTACACAGAACAAGAGCAATTGTTAATAAGAGCATTAAGCTGTCTAGTGAGCTGGAATCTTGAAGTTAAATTAATAGGGTAGCATGTTTACATATCAGGAAGAATATGGAAATCAGGTCTAAATAACAGTAGAAGAATTGCAAATGGATCAACAAACTATTAGTAAATGAATGTTTGTATATTGCATAATGCAAAACTGGTACTTATCGATGCATTTACACATTGTAGAACATATTCATGAATATACATGATGCATATCTTATGCCATTAGAGTAATAAGCATTTCATGTTAAATTTAAATTTGTACAGAATATAAGTATTATCTGTGCATTTCAAAAACTTAAATGTCTTATCAGCAATTGAAATACTTCATTTCTTTTTGTCGGCAGGCAGATTATTTGGTTAGTTTTTGCCTAAAAAAGCAAAGATTCTGTATTAAGCAGCGAACTTGCTTCTGCTAAGGCGATTATAAATCTAAGATATTCCAGTCAATCTAATTGGAGTGTTTGGCTGCAATTGACAGTTTACAGTTAAAGCTCAAAAACTGATAAGTTATATAATGGGACACGCATGTCTAAATTGTACATCTTTAATCAGGTCTAGTCTTTCTTTAGAGGACATGGAGTCTAACATCGATGTTTCTTCTGAGGAAATTGGAAAATTAGCTGTCTTAAAATGGATGTAGATCCTGGAAATAATGATTAACTTATTACTGCATAAAGTTTAAGTTTTCAAAGCCTTTAGATTTTATCCATGTCAAAATAAGAAAAAATAATCATGTAATATATGATTTTGACTAAAGCTTTATGGTTACGTTACAAAGCATAATTAGCTGGGAAACCACAATCTAGGCCAGTGCTCCTCAGTCTTGACTAAACATGACTATCATTTTGGGCATTGGAAAAAAAAATCAACTTAAACTAACTAACTCAGAATCTCAGAATAGGAAGCCCAGATACACACATTTTCTAGGGGAAAGAAATGCTGTCTGATTTATTTCATCACTCTCATTTCTGTCACTGGAATACTACCATCTGTACAATACTCCTAGAAATTGTAAAAACTGTATTATATCAATTTTTCTCTTCTGATATTGGAATAATAATAACAAGAAAAGACTAAATTTATTAAATATGTGGTATATTAATTTGGGTAAATAACTTGAATTTCTGTTTCTGATCAGATGTGGGAATAGGTAAGGAATACTGTATAAGATACATTATATTCTAAATCTATCAGTAATAATAATAGTTTTCTGTGAAGTGACAAGGTTTACCTTGTTCATTTTGGGAAAATGTCTAGAAATACACAAACTTATAGAACCATACTTCAGCTTTCTTCTTTCTACTAAATATGATATTCCACGGAAAAAGTTGCTTATTCAGCTTCCATTCAAACAATTATACACAAGATATCACTCAAGATAACCTGGTATTATGAATGGAGCTCCCACGTTCTATGTGCACTTCTCATTTTGTGATAACAATGCTAAAAAGATGTAATGTGAAGTAGATATTTAATTTTTTAAATGTTATATTTATCAAGAAGATTGAAAACTGGACTTTTTTCTTTTTTGCCCTGAGTTTACATTTTGCAAATGTCAACACAATAAAGAACAATCATGAAGTCTTTCTGTATTTTTGAAACTAGTTTTCATCTTTTGGGTTCTTAAACTTACCTCCAGAATATCCAGGAATCTGAAGATTAGATATTGAAGACCACTGGTCTAAGATATAGAAAGTAATCTTTTCAAGAAAATTAAATGACTGTGCCAGCTTCCCTGATCCTTACCTTTACCAACTCACTGGGTCTCTAGTTCTCACCAATCATCAGCGACTAACCATTACTCTCAAGATAAATTCCAAATCCTTTCAAGGGCACACAAATCTAGAATCTAGATCTTATTTTCTAGATTATGCATATGTCTCCCCAGTTGCCTTCCCCAGGTTAAGGGCATTATACTCTTTTTCTCACTGTGAAATGCTTCTGTTTTCTTACAGGCCTTTTCAAATTTGTTTCTTTTGCTTGTACAACTTTAGTTTCTCACTTTTCTTTACTTGAATAATTTATACTGATCCAGTAAGATTTTGGCAATTCCAGAAACTGAGTTGAATTTCTGTATTAAATACTTACTTAGATGTTTGTGCTTTTCCCAGTAAAGCACTAATTTCAGTTTGTTGTCATTTTGCTCATTGCAAAGTCACTTCTCTGTTCCCTCCACCAGACTATAAGCTCCAAAGAGGAAAGCATAAAATTTATCTAAGCCAACTTTTATGTTTTTCTCAAAGACAAATATCTGAAAGATAAATTTTATCTTACTAGGACATTTCTTATGGTCCAATTTAGCTGCATTTTAATGCTTGAACAATACTCCTTCTAAACAAAGTGAAAAGAACATCAAAAGGGGGCAAATTCTATGATTCAATATCTACACATGTTGGTATATCCCCCCACAGGACTTCTTTTACTATATCGCAACTAACGTGCATGATGAGGGCCATATCATGCCAAGATTTTGTAAAATCAAAGAATTTTCTTAGAACAAAAATAAACGTCTCACTCAGAACCTTGACGCCAGGAATTCCCCTGGTTTGTATCACAACAACAAAGCTACATGGTACCATGAGTGAAGACATAGATAGACTTTGTTGCACATTCAATTCACAGTTTAGTGTCTCTTAAAAGCTTCAATTCAAATGCAACAACCCAGAAAATAACAATTAATTTAAAAATATTTTTTATTAGGGCCAGCAAATGGCTTAGCAGTTATGTCACTGGACTTCCACATGGTAGACTGTAGTTCGAGTCCTGGACCTGGTGACTTGAAAATCACTCCAGGTACATGGTGTTTGTCCAAGATCCCGGAAGGAGAATGGAGAAGAAAAGATTAAAATGTGGCCATCCCCACTTGGGGATGATTTCTTACTTTCCCTCTCAGTGTCTCTGTTTCTCTCTTTCTCTCCAGCCACCGCATATGCTCTAAAGCAAAAATCTCTTAAAAAAAGAAACAACAACAACAACAAAAATCAAACAAACAAACAAAAAAACCTTGGGACCAGTAGATGGTGTTATGTCACTGGACTCCCACATGCTGACTGCGGTTCAAGACCCAAACTTGGCCGCTTGAAACTCACTCTGGGTGTGTGTGCATACATGCCCAAAATCCTAAGAGAAGAATAGAGGAGAAGGGATTGTGGCATAGCCATCCACTCTGGGAGGTGATTTCTCACTTTTTGTCTCTCTATTTCTTTCTAGCAAGCACACAAGCCTGAAAGCAAAATCTCTCTAACACAAAACACCACCATAATTATCTAACTGTTAATAACTAAAAATTATGTTATTTTTGAACATCTCTAATAAAGAATATTAAGACATTATAAGGTTAGTTCTAGGTCACAATGGTGTTATTTAAGATTGTGTTATAACTCCAGTTACCATGAAATACTTTCTTCGTAACAATATCGTGTAGGTTCGATGTTCTTTTTCTCTCCTTCTTTCATCTCAAATCAAAATAAAAATGGAGACTCAATTTCATGTCCCTGAGAATAAGTTAACTCTATTTTCGGCTGTTTCATTTTGAGCATTTAGCTGTCATAGGGCAGAGCATAGGCCATTTCATCCATTTTGAAATAATACACTGTCTCTTTGGAGACAGCTCTGTCATTTGTTTTCATTTTACTGAGGCGTCTCTCTTTAGATTGAAATATTTATTAAAGGGAAAAGTCCAACTCTCTGAGACATGTAACCAAAGGATGAGATTTCTTAATTCACAGCTTATCTGAAACTCATTCCCCCACCTCTTTCAGTGTGGTAGGTTATAAGCTGCATTTTAAAACACAGTGTGTTGATCAAACTATTGAGCCCCGAGAGAAATAGATTCTTGTTTAAGTTAAAAATTTATTATTCACTGTTCATCTTCCCATACATTATGCATTCTATTCATTGTTCATTCTTACTGGGTGTCTTTAAAAAATAATCCATAACAAAATACAGCAGTCTAGTATATAAAACTCATTTCTGTCTTGTTGGGTTAGAGCCATTGGAAAGTTGATCTGAAATGACTATTTCCATGAACTACTTAACTTTAAAAGAAACAATCTTGCTTTTTTATCATACTATATTTTTTACCATGTTATAGTAATCTTGAAGTTTAAATTTCATTTTTAAAAAATGTCTTCAATTGTAATATAGAACATACTGCTGTAAACATATCAGATTAAAGAAACAATATTAATTTTCAAGAATTTTATTAATGACAAAAAGGGCAATTAAACTACTACATGATGTATGAGAGAATTCTGAAAGAGAAAGAACACTACTGTGTTCAGAAAGGTCAGGGTCTGTGGGTAATATGGTGATTGAGGCAGGTGGATCGCACATGGAAGACAATGCAGTTCAAGTCCTGAACCCAGTGACGTGAAAAATATGTCAGATGCATGTGCATGCATGTGTGCATGCCCAACATCTTGAAAGGAGAAATAGAGAAGAAGGGATTGTGCATGACCATTCTCAGTGGGGGTAACTTCTCACTTTCTCTCTCTCTCTCTCTCTCTCTCTCTTTCTCTCTTTCTCTGTTTCTCTCTGATGATTACACATCCTTCAGCAAATTAAAAAACAAGTAAACAAAGAAGAAAGACCATACAAAAGAACTGAAATAAATGATCAAAGGTGGTGTAACACTTTGTCGATGGCCAAATACCTTCAGTAAAGAAAGAAAGTAGCCTCATTGCTATTGTCTATTCTTTTCTCTCCTTATTACTATGTCAAATATTTTTATTTTTCCTTTTATTTCCACTTTAAATTTAGAAAAACAAAAGATATATATTGGTTGTTATTTAGAAATGTCATCTGATTTGATGAAAGTGACCAGCTACATATATTCACATGAACTGCATATATCCCAGCTGAAGTTGGACAAGAGAGTGACTTTTTACTAAAAAAATTTTAAATTTAATTTCTAAAACATTTAATTAATTTGATTGGTTTGGCTCTCAATGATATAGTATCCTTATTTTCTTTTTTCCTTTTTACAAATACTAACGTAGAAATCACTGTCATAATTACTCATTAGAGGAACAGACTTGAAATATCAGCTTCATTACAATTTAGAGTTATTAAAGTATTCAAAAAATGTTTTATGGCAGGTAATACAACACCTACTTTTGTCTTCAAAAAGAACCATAAATGAAGAAACCAAATAATTATTTCTATTACTTATTACTTTATCTCTCTGGAAAGGTTTTCTTTTAAATATATAAACATGCCATATGATCAGAGGATAAAGAAATGACTGATCAAATTAGACAGAAGCAATTTGAATTTTAGTCCCTCACAGAGGATAGCAACTTCACCTGTTTTATTTTTAGAAGAAATTTTAGAAAATCAATTCTAGAAGAAACTCAGAGGGAAAAAGTTCTGTGAATGAGGATATGATTTATAGCTTTGATTAAAGCCATAAGAAAGATTTTCTCTGAGGTCATTATGTAATTTACTCTATATTGAAATGTGTTATTGTAATGATAGTAGAAAAAGATTCCTAACTTTGATACTCTATGGCTAGTGGTTATCAAGTTTGAGGTTTCATTTTTGACATATTAACTGATTTTGCTTTAATTTATATATTATTTCTGTCTACCATTATCTTATTTGACTTAATGTCTATCAGCATACTTTCCTGTTTCTTTAAAAGCCTGCTTTAATTTTGCTTTCTGAAAACTGCCATTGCATAATCTTTCCTTTTTTAAAAATGCCTTATGGATTATTTATGAAATAATTATATTTTTCTTCTTTGGTCTGGCATTTTTGTTTATATTTTAATGATGTATTTTTATATGCAAGTTTTACAAATGTATATAGTTTGGTAACTCCATCTTTTCTATTATGAATTCAAAGAAACATTAGGTAGATAGTAAATTAAAAGTATAGTTCCCTCTCTCTCCTTTTAATAAAAATTACCAGTAAAACTAATTAAAATATCTTCGACTATTCAGAGTAAAATCATTAATTAGAGTCATGACATACATATTTTGCTCAAGGCGCTAAAGTAAGCTATTTAAATTCAAATTTGAGTAAATACTGGGCCAGCTGATGACATGGTGGTTAAGGTGGCTGAATCCCACACAATCGATGGCATGGTTCTGGTCTCAGACCTGGTGGCTTGAGGAACAAGTTGGACATGTGTGCATGCATGCCCAAGACAATGATAGAGAAGGGACTGCAGCATGGCCACTCTCCCTGAGGCTTGCTTTCTCACTTTTTCTGTATCTCTCTATCTCTCTCTGGTGAGCACACACTTCCTATAACAAATTACAAAATGTACAGCAACCACAACAACAGAGTAGTTTTATTCCTCTTAATTTCCTACTGTTCTTAAGTCTTAGACTAATATATTATGATGATCTGTTACTACAAATATAATAAAGCCTATCAATCATTTAAAATAATTCATTGAATTTCCTTTAAAAACCCTAAATTTACTTAAAAGTAAATGTTAAGCCATAAGTAATTTAAGAGCTGCTGCTGCTACAATCCCATTTTGTATCCAGACTATTTGGGAAGGAAAAGGAGGAAAGAAGTGTGAAGTATAGGGGAAATTGTTACATGGAAAGGTCTCCCCTAACACTGTAATTAATTAGGATTTAATTTGGCATCATGTGAAGTATGGGTTTATGCTTTTATTTTTCCCAATAGAAACTTAGGAAGTTATATCAATTTCACTTATCCAGAAAGATCATTTCTCAAAGTGTTGCAAATCTAGTATTGTCATATATTAGATTTCCAAATACATTTGATTTTATTTCCAGGTGGAAAATCTGTTTCACTTACATATATTCATGATATGTTAAGGCAACCATCTACTGTTGATTGCAAATGGAGATTATGCTTTTTAAAAACAGGTAAGGCAAGACTTTCATTCTCAAATGACCCTTTTATTAATAAAATATTCTCCTTTTGTCAGCAAAAGATTATTTTAAAAAATATTTTAACTTGATGAATTCAAACATCTTTGTTGACATATAGCATGTAAGACTTTTAAATTATCCTGCATTGTTACATAATTGCTATCAGAAATAATGGTGAAATAATAAAAACAATAGATTCACCAGAAATATAGATCCATTCAGAAAATTAACCCTGAGCAGCAAAATTAGTCTGCTACCTTCACTGGTGACAGTTTTAATCAATTAATATTGATTTCTACCCAGTAAGTGTGACTCAAGACTAAGATCAATAGGATTAAGGGATAGCCACAATAATCAGACACCCTGATAATAGCAAAAAATATTTGCCAGTTTTCCCTTGCAGTGGTTTATTTAAAGGACAAGTGTAGATAAGTTTGAAGTTTAAGAACTAAGGACAAAACTCTCATTAATAAGAATAATGACAAGTCTACAAGATCATTTATCTTAAAAAAACTGACTGTACTTTTTAAAAGGGGACTTAAAAAAGTCTAAGCAATTTGTTTAATGAAACATACAGTGACATATATGTATGGTACATGTTTTGAAGGTCAAATATGATAATAAGACTCAATGAATCTTAGTAAAATTACAAAACATTAACAAATAAGTAATCCAGGGGCCGGTAGGTGGCTTGACGGTTAAGGGTGCTGGACTCCCACACGGCCTACTGTGATTCCAGTCCTTGACCTGGTGGCTTGCTTCTCACTTTCTCTCCCTCCTTTCTCTCTTTTCCTGTCTGGTCAAATTAAAAGGAAAGAAAGAAAGAAAGAAAAGTGAAATAAAATAATTCTTCTAAAAGAATGTAATCCAGAACACAGGTTTTTTTTTTCAATAAAACTGACACAAAGGGATATTCTCCATAATGTGTAAGTAATTTGCATCCATAATTTAAGTAAAATGGATGCATAATGAGTATTTGTGTGTCATCCACAGAACAATATGACATGGTAGCAAATATATGGCCTATGAGATTGAAAAACAAATAAATGTGATGGATTTGGTAAATTAAAGGTTAAAAAAAGAATACTTTTATTTTTTTTAAACAAGAAACTCATTAGAAACCTAACAGAATGGAAGAAGGGAAGGTGGTAAGAAAGCTATCTCAATATTCCAGCTAAGAAATAATAGGGACTTAGACTAAAAGTATAAAGAAAGAGTAAATAAAGTAAATTTAAGAGCTAATTAATTCCTCTTTGTCCTAAACTAGTATGAATTGGGTTTTAATCTATTGCAAACAAACAGAATGACTTAATCAAACTGTATCTGATTTCTGCAGTGAAGTTAAGTAAGATAATGCTTAAAAAAGCACATTGAATTTGGCATTAAATATAATAGAGTTGATGCCAGTTGTGGATAAAATGTATTTATTTTAGTAAATTACAGAAAAACTCCTTTGATAGTCTTCTGAACATGTTAGGCATGGGGACTCTATTAGAATATCATTTATATAAAAATTCTACAAAATTATCAAAGTTAAAGTTAAGTGCAGTCTCTGGTGCTTTTTTAGTTGTATAAATTAATAACATTAAAACATGAGTTAATTTTTTTTCTTAATTCTGGGTTCAGTAGAATTGAAAGTATGTCTAATGAGTTAAATATGAAAGAATTTAAAACCACCTCACAATATTGGAATTATAGATTAGATTGAGCAATCTGACATTATAGGATTTTTTTTTTTTCACAAACCCCAAAATAATAAAAACCTACTACATTCGTTTACATGGTATAACATGACATGAATTTGGATTAACAGCAGCTTATTTAAATAATACCAGATATTCTAGAAGTTTATGAACTCAGTATGATTTTTAATTGTGTTCCATTGATTGAGAGAATAAAGATAAAATTAATAGACATATATGTTTATATAAATTATTTTAAATTCTCTCTGGAGTATTAGACCAGTAATATTTGCCACCATTTAAGATGGACACAAATAACAAACAGAAGTATGTCCTATGGTATCTGAAATTATGACAGAGAAATTCAGGATTATTGGATTTACAGGGAGATGGTATGAGAACAGAATAGCTAAGATGATTTAAAAATTGTTCATGTTAAATCTTCTTATATTCTGTACTAGAGAAGCAACCTAGGTTATTCAATAGAAGAACTAAAATCATCAAATACGTTCTGCTATTTTTCATAAGTGTTCACAGTCAAGGCAGTTATCACTCAGGACACCGATGGTAGCATACAAAATAAAGATAAATGACTGATTAAACACTCAGATCTTTTGGGATCTTATTTTTTTATGCTTCATTTTTCATAGTTCAAAAGTTGTTAATAATACATAGAGAATAGGTAAATAAGTATATAAATAAATACTTGTGTACATACATACATAAATTGATCAAGTGTAAAAAATTTTATGACACAAGGTACATTAAAATAAAGAAAAAAATGCTGGGAACCAGCAGCTAGCGTAATGGCTATGTCGCTGGACTCCCACGTAGTCGACCGCGGTTTGCGTCCCGGACTCGGTGGCTTAAAACTCATGCCAGGCGTGTGTGCGTGCGTGCCCAAGATCCCGAGAGGAGAATGGAGGAGAAGGGATTGTGGCGTGACCATCCCCCCTGGGGGGTGATTTCTCGCTTTCTGTCTCTCTGTCTCTCTCTGTCTGTCTGGCGAGCGCACGCGCCCTATAGCGAAAACCTCTCCAAAAAAAAATGCTGAAATGTAGGCTCAAAATGCATTTAAACCACATTATATTGACTTAGCACTATCCCTTTAGTTTATTAAGTGAAATAACGTTCCCTTGTTCCTAGATTTAAACACTAAAATTGAATTTTGTCTTTTATCTAGATAAGAATTCTCTCAGTTCTTTTAGGTCGTCTGCTCAATTCTATGCAGCAGACAGTTCAATGACAGTTTTAAACACAAACTCAATTCAGTCATTAGCACATGATAACAACATATGAATCAAGATTCGGATTTGATCCGGTGAAGAATTTGTGCCCCTCCCACAGCTAGGCTGGGAAACTGCAGTGGGGAAGAGCATGACTGACAGCTGTAATTTCTTACTGACTGCCCTTCTTCTTAACTATTAACCCTTGCTAGCTGTGCCATTGACCCCTAAAGAAGGAGAGACCCACAGGTGTGACAGTTTATTAGCACTGCCCTAAACTGGCTTCATTCTTTTGGGGGAGGTGAGGGTAGGGGGTGGGTTTGCCATAGTGGGTGTGCACTTGTCAAAAAGACAAATTGAGAAATCACCTCTGATGGGGGGAGGGATGGTTACCACAACAATCCCTTCTCCTCCACACTCCTGGAATTTGGGGAACATAAGCACATGCTCCCAACATAATTTTCGAGCTGCCAGGTGGGGGACTGTCAAAGCAGTTGGCCATGTGGAAATCTAACACCTTAACTACCACACCACCTGCTGGCCCCACTAGCTTCATTTTTTGTTTAGAGAGTTTTTTGCTACATGGCACATACACTCACCAGAGAAACAGAAAGAGACAGAAAGTAAATAATCACTCCCCAGGGGATATGGCCACACTGCAATTCCTTCTCTATTCTCCTGCTGGAATCTTGAGCGTGCACACACACACACACACACACACACACACACACCTGGTATAAGTTTTAAGTCACCAGGTATGGAACTCGAACCGCAGTCAACTACCTGGGAGTCCAGTGACGTAGTCATTACTCCATCTGCTGGTCCCTGAAAGTGATTTGTTTTTAAACACAGAAATCCCTTTCTGAAAGATCGTCATTACAAAGACATCCATCACTGGCAATGGACATTGAACAAATCTGCCAGCTCAGGGAAGACGCAATAATGGAATTTTGCTTTGGTTTCTTTGCCTTTTTGGATGATCCGTTATTTGTACAAACTCATCGTACAAATGAGTTATCCTATAACTTCTACACCTTTGGCGAATGCATCACTAGTATCTTTGGCTCTATTGCAGAAGTGTTTTTGCTATACTTTATGAAAAGTGGGAAATATAGAAATTTCCATTTTCTCTCTCTAACCTAATGGCACACACTGATTCAGGAGGCTAATGTGAGAATCCAGTAAAGAAACATATGTTAACTGTAACTCAAGAATTTGCAAAATGGCATGAATATGACTTTGTTATCCTATTGGTCTCATACTGAGATAGAATCAGATAAAATGGCACTTCAGGCCAGGAGACAGAGTGGTGAGTAAGGGGACTAGATCCCCCTATGGCTCACTGTGCAGTTCGAGTCTCATACACGACAAGTTGAAAAACATGCTGGGCATGTGTGCAAGCTTGCCCAAAATCTAAAAAAGAGGGAGAAATGAAAGAGAAGGGATTGTAGCATGACCATTTCCATGGGGAGTGCTTTCTCTCCAGCAAATGCACACACACTCTGGCATTAAAAAATTTAAAAAAAAATTTTTTTTCTAAATTCTATAAGCCTTCACTCTTAATTGGCAGATCATATTTGCATCCTACATTCCCAGGGACTGGTTCAGAGCCACGGTTCAGTAATACCTAACAGGCCGAATAGTTTCTGATTTTAAGCCACAGTTACTGTTTGCCCCATTCAGAAGGCTAGGAGGAATAGACAGTGCACGAATTTGTATCCTTACTGCCATGTTTTTCATCAAATGTAAAGGAGATTTCAGACAATCAATTATGTCTTGTTGAGTAAAAAATCCCTGACATATTTCTTTTTTATGTTATGTAGATCAGGTAAGACTGCAGGATTGCCATCTGTTTTATTCTGAATGGCTGATTATGTATTTCTTTGCTGCAACCAAAGGTCTCTAAGTCAAGATATTCTGATGGCCTTTCCAGCTTTTTCTTTTTGAAGGTTTTTGTCTTAGGGTGTGTGCACTCACTGGGGAGAGAGAAACAGAGACAATGAGAGGGAACGTGAGAAATGGGATTAGGGTCATCTGTCTGGGATGGCCACTTTGCAATCTTTTTTCCACCATTCTCTTCCCGGGATCTTGGACATGCATGCACACACACCCAATGTGAGTTTCAAGCCACCTGGTCTGGGACACCAATTACCGTCGGTCATGAAGGAGTCCAGTGACATAATTGGTACACCATCTGCTGGCCTTCAGCCTGGTTTAATGACAGGGTATCAACCTACTTAGGAAAAACAGCCAGCCCAGCACTGCTCGTTGAGGTTGAGTTCTCATTATCTATACATCCAACAGAGTCATGGTGGAAGGAGTGGCAAGCTCTGTTTCTATCTTTATTTTTATTTCATGTTCTTTTTCCGTATCTCAATCCATATTTCTTTTTTTTTTTTTTTTTTTTTTTTTTTGAGAAAGAGAGTTTTTGTTTTTGTTTTGGTTGTTGTTTTGTTGTTTTATTTTATTATTTTTTTTCTATAAGGCACATGCACTCACCAGAAAGACAGAGAGAGAGAGACAGAAAGCAAGAAATCCCCCCCCAGGGGGGATGGTCACACTACAAGCCCTTCTCCATTCTCCTCTGGGGCATGCATGCACACGTGCCCACTGTGAGTTTAAGACACCGGGTCCAGGACTCAAACCGTGGCCAACTACATGGGAGTCCAGCAACATAGGCATTACGCCAACTGCTGGTCCTTTCATCTCCATATTTCTATTTCAGTTTATATATCACTTGACTTAACACCACCAGAGTGATTGTTCTCCTTTCCTCCAACAATCCAGATTTACAAAGTTACATCTTTCCTCCACAACTTTTTATAAATGCCCTCACAGTGCCTTAAGTCATTGAAGTATATCAATTCTCAATTACATGTCTCATAAAAACAGTGAATCTAGACATAGTCATTGACTTCCACTTTCTGCATTGGCTTTTTACACTGATGTTTTGCATTTACATAATTGAAATTTTCTATTTGTGACATTATTGTATTATTCCATTATATTTTCCAAGAACAATTCTTTTTCCTCATGCCTTCATTCCCTTTATTGAGGGATTGCCCTCAACCATACAGAAAAGTTGAAAGAAATGTTGGATTTACTCAACCTGAACCCATGGTATTTTCTCATATTTTCTATTTAATCCATAATATCACCTTCACTGAGTAAATAAATCCATCAGTTTTAGTTCAAACCATGGGACTCATACTTGGCTCTTTTCTTTCTTTATATTTGTGAGTTAATGTCTATACAGTCCCTTTGGATCCAATCATCAGATGGAGCCTATTCCAGGGAAGCTTCCAGAATCCTGTATCTAGCCCTCACCACAATCATCTTTTATCTAGAATATTGGGATAGCTTCTAACTAGTCTCTTTTCTTTCACACTGTTTTTCTTTACCCTAAGATGATTAGAGAAATTATTAACATATACATTATATCATTGTTCAAAATCCTGGAGACCTTTAAACTCTTTTTTTCTTTTGTTTGTTTGTTTTGCCATAGGGCACATGCACTGGACAGTGAGAGACAGACAGAAGGAAGGTGAAAAATCACCTTCCCCACTGAAGAGCGGAGAGCTATACAGCAATCTCTTCCCCTCTCAGGATTTTGGCCACACAGGCATACATGCCGTCAAGCCACTGGATCTGAGACTTGAACTGTGGCCAGCCATGTAGAAATCCATTGCCTTAACCACCACCTCACCTGTTGTCCTAGGCACTTGTTTCTGTTTATTAATTCATCAATAATTAGAGCAAAGAATTTTTACCTATGCAGAGAGTTATTTCTATATAATGTATTTCATATATTCCATCTATATATACTATATGTGTGTTCCTATACAAAACTATATTCTTTCTAGAGAGCAGATATGTGCATATTCAGCATGATATAAGTAAAATTAAATGATTCCATTAAAAAGCAATTTTAAACAATTTATGGCATTCTAATGAAAAGTTTTACAAAGCTTAGTTTCACTTCCACTCTTTTCTTTCCTTAGTCTCCCATTCGTCTCTGTGTTTTTTTTTTTTTTCTTTTCCTAGCCTTTAAGTGAAGTCAAACTATTTACGGGCCCAGTTATACATGCTTGCTATCTATATTGGTTATTTCAAAATAAAACAACTATAACTTCAGCAACAACTGAAGTTATTCTGTATGGAAATCTTTGTATTTGTTTGGACTTCTGAATCATATTTTAATTCTTTATTTTACTTTTTTGTTGTGTTGTTTTCATTGAAATGTTTACTTGAGAATTTGGCTTTCAATTAAACATCCTGATTAGCTCATCAAGCTGATTAGGGATAATCTCTTTCCAACACACTTTCATGTAAATATAGACTAAGAGTTCTCTTTTCCTATTTTATTTTTATTTACTGAAGTCTTATAATCTTATTTATTAAGGTAATCTCCATTTTCCTATTTGTTATTATGTGATAAAATTAGTTGACTCTTCAAACAAGAGTCAAACTTTAATTTATTTCAGTTTTCATAAAGCTAACAAGGTGCCTCTCTCACAACTACTACTAGACTAACGAATTCATTTTGATTTTTGTTTAGTGTATCTCTTTTGTCTAGCTTACTAAAGAATAAAAACACAAGAAAAATGAAGAAAAGGTAATCCAAATGTTTATTACTATATATGACAATGTTTTGAAGTTCCATATCTACATTTATAGAATGAGTTATACAAATTAACTTTCTAAAAGAAGGGGGAAACAATGTCTTTGGAGTCAGAACCCGTTCAATATAATAAACATATCACATAGTCTGTCACTGATTAACTGGAACTGACTGCTTTGTCATATTTCTGTGGCAAAATCTGCTAGATAGTGATCAAAAACAAGTGTATCTTTCTCAGTAGCACATGGCTAGAGGATGTTGCCTGATTTCATTTGCTTTTAAATGCAGAATCAGCTACATTTTGCAGGACCCAGTGCAAAATGCAAGAATGGAGCATTTTATACTGACTATCCACATTCTATGGTAGAGAGAAAAAAATTGGAGGACATAAAAGCAGTGAAAGTACTTAACAAGAATAGGACAGTGTGGAATGGGGGGGGCTGAAGAGAAGAGGATAGAGAAAGATAGCAAGAGAACAATAGAGAGGCAGGACGCTTAGTGAGAAACAGTTATAGCTTATTACCTGTTGATGATGACATGTATAGTATTCTCAACTGGATTGGTCTGAGAAGTATTTCATGATGAGTAAAGTCTTTTTACAAGCAAAATGAGAAATAGTGATTGACTGTTTTAAAAAATAATTAGAATAATAATAATAATAGTAATGATTGGGAAAAACATAGAAAAGATATTGAATGATGAAGTGGGGAGATTAATGTCTCTGTATTGACTGACATGCATGGCACTCCCTTTTGAAAAAGCAATGTAATACACTGTAAAGTTATATGTAATCCAATGTAATATAAAGGAGATTATGATGATAATAAAAATAAAAAAAGAAGTAAAGCAAGAAAGGCAGAAAAAAAATACCTATTTAGTGACCACAGTAAGCTATATAGCCTCATGTATGTGCTATAGTATATTCATTCTACCCACAGAATTTGATGCCTAAAGTCAACTTTTGTTCACAGATATGTATATATCAGCTGAACTTACTATTGAAAGTATTTAGATTAAGGTATTTTGTGAATCAATACAATGTGGGAAAGACTAAAGGGATGGAAAGCAACTGCAGATACCAGAGACAGGGTGGGAGGAGAAAAGGTAGGGAAAAAAATAGATATATACAAGAAACAAGAAACGGAAAATTATTTGTTGATGATAACATGTATGATTAAGCCACTTTACAGTATATTCTGGCTGGAAAATCGCATTTTGTGTGCTGTGATGATGTTCAACGGAAGTATGTAAAATAAATAATTTTAAAAAGAATGGAGCATTTTGTTAAAAAATAATAATAACAAATTTATGATGTCAATAGAAGAGAATTCAAAAAGCATGGGGAACTTTTTTTTTTTTTTTTTTTGAAGATTTTTGCTAGAGGGTGCAGGCACTTGCAGGAGACAGAGACAAAAAGCAAGAAATCACCCCTGGGGTGATAGACACACCACAATCCCTTCTCCTCATAGGTACCATTTTGGGCCCACACACACAAGTTCCCAGCATGAGTTTTAAGCTGCTGGGTCTGGGATTAGAACTGTGGTAGGAGTTCAGAGACATAACCATTACGCCATCTTTTGGTTCTAATCATGGGGCACTTCCAAGCATAGGACTTTGTGCAACCGCATTGGTCAGATGGTCCTAAAACTAGTCCTTACTGAATGTGGTCATTTGTGAATAAATTCTTGTCAAAAGACTATAAACCAAAGTGGTATGTGACTTGTTTGGTTCTGGACTTCAAAATCTGAGCACTTTTCTTCTGTGCTTTTCTATAATTCGAAATTATACTCAAATTACAGAATTTGTTTCGAATTTTGAACAAAGTTAATTATCCTTTCTGTCTTTGTACTACCTTTTTCACTTAATTCCTTTTGTTCAGTCATCTCCTATTCTTTATGATGAACTTCTATTCATACTTCAAAACCTTTTTCAAATATTATACTCTTTGCAAAGCTCCCTTCAGTTCATTAAGCAGTCTCTCAGTTTTCTTTCTCCTTAGCATGATATGTAATAAATGTCTCCAGTATGATACTGTTCACTTGAAATTAGAATTATGTTTGTCTTCTGGACTATGATCTGTCTGTAGCCTGAGTATTCTAATTCATCTTTGTATCTCTAGGACCTACAATGTAGATGTGAAATGTTTAACATCTATTCGCTGAACTATTAAATCTTCATAGGTGGAGAATATAAAGTTTTTTTGATAGTGTCTTCCAATATCATAAATATTGAATATAAGTAATTAGAGATTTGTCTTCTCTTCTCTAGGCCAAAATGATCATTTGTTATACCACAGAATAGTTTGCAGAATTTTGGTCCTCAAAAATGACTGTAATTTAGAGTATCTCAGTAATTAGAATGCAGTGAAGAAAAAATGTATTTTTTTGTTACAGTTAAGAAGAAAAATAATAATGCATTAAGTATCATTCAAGTTCCATATATTCTAGTATGAGCTAAATATAGCACCCAATTATAACAGAGGAAGTTCACTTAATGCACTGACAGTTCATTCATCAACAATAAGCCTAAGTGATTATAAAATGTGGAATATGTGAGTTCAGGATGTGAGAGTCTTCTATTATAGTCTCTGTAATAGACTATACTTGTTATATTCAATTTATGGCAGAAATATTTTTAAATGAACAATTAAAAATAACTAATAAAAAATATTTCTGTTGGAAAATAACTTGAATTTAACACTTGTTGGTCATGGTTATTGTATCAGGGATTGTGAAAGTGTACAGTTTGTTGTATCTTTTGACATTAACTGCAGTTCACAAGATAGTATCCCTGTTATGAGACGATGTGAAATAATGGAAAGAATAAGATAGAAGGATTAGAGACATTGTTTTTCTTTCTGTGAATTTGTAGTTAGCCTATCACCCGACCTCCAGCTTTCTGACCTATACCGTAAGTAGGTCATGTCACACAATTTCTAAGTCTGGAGTTTAAACCTATATATCATGTAAACAGAAGTAAATGTCTAAGTATATGAAAAGACAAACCATTTATTTTTCTTTAGAAAGGCATAACCTTAACTTTTAGGATATTCTAAATGAGAAAATTCACTCAGACAAAAATAATAGGTTGTATCTTTTCACATTCCTTAGAAACTTTAAAATGTTTTGTGATTTCACTAATATTTTATTATCAAAAGTAATTTGGTAAGGTTTTTGGATATGACTCAGACAAAATTTATTTATTTTAATATAAATTCCAAAACAAATTGAAGTCTTTGAACCAAAGAATTAATATTTATTAAATATTCACAGTCTCATATGGCAGAGACCTGTTAACTGTTGAGAAAACTTTCATTACTTCTTCCTGAGTGATTGTATCTCTGTATTTCTCAGTCTTCCCTGCAGTTAAAGGCAGAAATGTGACAAAGTCATAGCTAAAGGCTGATGATAAAATTTATCCACCAATTCCAGGGTAAACATTAAAAGCCTCTTTCTTCTCAACTGCCAGCCAGATGTTAATAACTGTCAGTGGGGATCTTGAAGACCAAGGTCTACCAGTTCAAACCCACTGTACACCCCATATTGATATATAAGGCATATTGAATGTTTATTTTGTTAAATTATTAAAATCTTGTGTTTTATTACTTAGCTCTTTAAATAATACTTTAAGGCCAACCTGAAAAATCACTTGGCAAATATATGCATGTATGATTCTCAATGTTGTACTCTTTTATGCATTTGTAGGAGCAAAAAAATTAAATATTTTTATTTTTTAATTTGCATTTTATCACTTTTTTATTACATAGAAATTTTTGATATAGGATGCAGGTACTTGCTCAAGAGACAGAAAGAGACACTGAGACAGAAAGCAAGAAATCATCTCGGGGAGGGGTGTGGTCACACTGCAATCCCTTCTCTTCCATTCTCTTCTTGAGATTTTCAGCATGTACACACAAGTGCCCAGAGTGAATTTTAAGCTGCCAGGTCCAGGATTCGAACCACAGTCAACTATGTGGGGACCCAGTGATGTGACCATTACACCATCTGTAGGTCCCACATTTTATCACTTTTTGAGTAGAGTGTATTTTTTATCAGAAAAATATTATCAAGAGCATTTAACGTAGGGTATAGACTATGTCACAGTGCTTATCCCTAGGTGAATTATGCATTTTACATTGATTAACATGTGGTAGTTCACAAAATTCTTATGCATGTAATTTGTGCTTTACAAAAGAAAACTACTCAATTCCTAGTTATATTGGTATGCACATTGTGTTTATAACAGTACACTGAATTTGGATATTTATGTATGTGATAGAAACCTAGAAGAAAATGTGATTGAGATTGACCATGAGTCAGGCATTAAATATAATGTTCAGAGTAGATGGATGGAGCTGTGAATTCATGATGGATCCAGGGATAGACGAATAAATGGGTGGATGGAAGAATGAATGTATAAAATGGATAAAAGCTTTCATCAGTGCTAATTGAACATTCTGTGTGGACGACAGGGACAACTTCAGGCCAAATCATTTGCTTGCAATTTTCTTGGCTTCTGTCGCTGCCTATACACAACAACTTTATTATGCAACTGAGTCAACCTGGAAGAACTATGAGTGGTCATAGCACTGGGAATCCTCCTCCTCACCGAGGGATTTCATTGTGTTAGCAAACCATTTTCCTAGCTTTCTGTGACTTGTGAAGTAGAACATAGAAACCGTGTAAAGATCGAGTTGGAAACAATAGGCAGGATCCAGCACCCTAAGTGCAGCCTGGCTGAGCACCTCTCCTTTACAGTCTGAACCATTCTTTGAAATTGTTAAGTACCTACTTTATTTTCAGTAGATTCTACTATAGTCATAATGTATGTATGTGTGAGTGTGCATGTATGGGAGAGAGAGCCAGAGTGAGAGGAAGAGATTTTAGAATTTTATTCTTAACAGCTTATACTAAATCTTTTCAAATTTTCTTTACATGAAAATTCAGGGGCGTGGTGTTGAATAAGATGAAGACTTTCCAGATTCATCCCTGGAGATAGAAATTACCTTGAAATTTCAGAAAATCGTATATTGATAACTATAGTTATGTTGACCTACAGTCTTTCTTGCTATAATATATATTATATATTTTGCATTTAAATCTGAATTCTATCATTTATATTATGATTTTTAAAGTATCATATATATGATTACGTGTATGTATTTACATAAATACACTTATATGAATTTACACATATCCACCTTTGATTACACACAAACATGAACACACACTTTTTATCCTCATTTCTCCCTGAATTAAAGAGTCTTCAAAAACCATTAGATTTCGGGAACCAGCAGTTCACGTAATGGCTATGTCACTGAACTCCCACGTAGTCGACCGCGGTTCACATCCTGGCGCCGGGCAGGTGTGCATGAGTGCCCAAGATCCCGAGAGGAGAAAGGAGGAGAAGGGATTGCGGCGTGACCATACCCCTGGGGGGTGATTTCTCGCTTTCTGTCTCTATGTCTCTGTCTGTCTGGTGAGTGCAAGTGCCAAATAGCGAAAAACCTCTCTCAAAAAAAAAAAAAAAAAAACACAAAACATTAGATTTAAACTCTCATACAATCTGTTGAATTTTGCTATCTCTTATATGTATATATTTGCTACTATGTTCCTCATCCAATAGACTGTACATTTTGTATAGATGAAAACATATATACATGGATATGTGTGCATATATATTTTTGCATGCATAAATACACATATTTGCAAATATGCACATGCATATTTAATAATATGTATTCCCTGAAAAAAACAGTGTACCTCATACAGTCTGAACTCAGTAAGTAAATAGGTATAAATGAATGAGTGCATGAATAAATGAATCTAATGTTAAGCATAATATTCCTCAAATAATCTTCTCAGGATGGGATCAGCAGTTACATAATGGTTACTTTGCTGGACTCCAACAGAGACAACCACACTTTGAGTTCTGGACCTGGCAGCTTAAAACTCACACAGGGTGTATGCGTGTGTGCATGCCCAAAATCCCCAGAAGAGAATGGAGAAGGGATTGTGGCATGATGATCCCCCTCTGGGGGTGATTGCTTGCTTTCTATCTCTCTGTATCTCTCTGGTGAGCGCACATGCCCTATATAAAAAATATCTCTCGGGAACCAGCAGTTAGCGTAATGGCTATGTCGCTGGACTCCCACGTAGTCGACCGCAGTTCGCGTCCCAGACCCAGTGACTTGAAACTCACGGCGGGCGCGTGTGCATGCGTGCCCAAGATCCCGAGAGATATATATTTAAAATTTTTAAATAATAATCTGACCAGGACAAAGTATAGTCATGCATTGTACAATGTTTTGGACATAACAAACTACATATATGAGAATGCAGCCATAAAAAACACATAAATTATATACCACAGAGTTTCAGGTGTGTAGCAGGCTATACCATCCAGGTTCGTGTAAGCATACTCATGATGTTCGCAAAAAAACAAAATCACCTAAAGGATATTCTCATGGTTAAAAACGCATGACTATACAAAGAAATATTTGGTACATTTAGAAATCGGTATTTTCTATGAATATGTGATAAGAGTAGTAGTATATTTACCATAATATGTAATAAGAACAGTAGTGTATTTACATGATATGCCACACTGTTTGATAATACTGGAAGGGTGCTTAGATAGCACATTCTAATTTTCATTTCACATTTCTTTGTCAACTCCCCTTTCAAATTAAGAAATTTAATTTTTGTAAATAAGTCACTTCTTTTTAATCTGTGGTTACTACAGTTTCCTTTTTCAGTTTGCACTTAAAATTTCCATCTCATTGAGATGGTTTAACAATCCATTGTGAATTGTGCATTTTAATAGTTTGCTCTTCAGGTTTTATGGTGTTTTTCAATCCGAGGTTCTAGAAATCTTCAAAGTCAAAAAGAAAAGTAGATGGTATGCCTGAACTTTATTCTTCCAATAGTTCACAGCATTAATGTAAATATAAGGAATCTAAGCATTCTAAGTGAAATCTGGAAGGTGTTTCCTTTAGGTTAAAGTGATATCAATTCAGTGGACACATATTTTTTCAATTAAAAATATTCTCACTAGCTATTGCATTAATATGTGATGTATGTGGTATATTGAACCATCATGTTATCTTCTGTTCTTTGTTGCACAAAAAATGTGTCATGACTTTTTCAATGAACCAATATTTCATTAATAGTAATTGATGTAGATTCTTTTAAATAAGACATTTAAAACATTTAATCCACAAGATAAAGGTTAATAAAATGTGCATCCCTAAATAAATAACATTTTGAAACTGAAACTGTTTCAACTAACTATTAATCACTCTCCTAGGGAATGGTATTAGACTCCACTCTGAATACATCTAATTATATGAAATCCTTCAGCAAATCCTTAGATGCTACCTTAAAATATGTGTAGAGTCCATGTGTTTCTCCCATCTTCATGTGAAGCCTGATACAGATCACATTGGATGAAAGGAAAATCTGTGGAAATGCTGTATTTCCATCTTCCTTCAGCTTACTACAGTCTATTCCCAATTCAGAAGCAGAACATTGCCTTTGAAATAGGAAGACATATTTTGGTCTCCTCTGCTCAATTTTTCCTTTAGATTTCTATCTTCAACAGAATAAAATTTACACTCCTTAGCAGGATCTTCAAGGTCTTATATGATTTTGCATCCACTATCTTTATCATTGTAAGTCTAATCATTCCACCTTCAATTTGCTTAACAACAGACCTGGTGGCCACTTTAGAGTTCCAGAAGCCCTCTCCTACCTCAGAGTCTTTGTGATTGGTATTTTTTCTGTCACAAAATGTCTTCCTTCAGTTATTATCATAATTTCCTTTCTTCTTTAGGTTTCTTCCAAAATATATCTTAGAATATTCTCTCTCTCTCTATCATGTCCACAACAATCACCCTTATCCCAAGGCACCCTAACGGACTTCCTCTATGTTTTCTTCATAGCACTATCAAGTGTGTGGATTCACTTTATATTGTTTCTTGTTTTTTGTTTTCTTCTTTTTAGAGAGGTTTTTTGCTATAGGGCACGTGCGCTTGCCAGACAGAGAGAGACATAGAAACAGAAAGCGAGAAATCACTCCCAGGGGGATGGCCACACTGCAATCCCTTCTCCTCCATTCTCCTCTCAGGATCTTGGGCACGCATGTGTGGCGTGAGTTTAAACCACTGGGTCCAGGACTCGAACCACGGTCGACTACATGGGAGTCCAACGACATAGCCATTACGCTAACTGCTGGTGCCTCACTTTATATTGTTTTCTTTCATTGATAAGAATATGTGGGTAGAAGTTTTGTTTTGCTGTTTTATCTCCAGAATATAGATAGAGTATTATACATAGAAGAAATTAGTTTGTGTTGACGATAACAAAAAGTCATTGATTGAACACATGAAACTTAGGCCAGCAAGTGGAGTGGTGGTTAAAGAGCTAGACTTCCCATATGGACGACCAAGTCCGAGTCTCAAACATGGTGGTTTTCTTTATCAAAGATAATAATATTAAATACATAATTTTTTTAAGAAAAATTTTAAAAATAAATTAATACATGAAGCTTTACCACTGTTATTTAGTCACTTGGGACAGTCTCTTCATAGTTTCCATGCTGATATCCCTCTTGATTTCTATTTTTATAACCTCTCTGTCAGTTCATACTCTATATCTTTTTAAAACCTTTGTTCAATATCAATACAGCAAATGTTACAAACTTATATTCTCAGTTACTGCTCTCTCATTCAGAAAATTCTGTTTTACAGAGATCTTTAATTTTCATATAAACACCAGTAACTCAAATGTATATCACAAGTGCTATTTTTTTCTGTGAGGTACACAAGCATGTTTCAATCCAACATCTCTTCTTACATATTCATGAAGATACTTCAGAACCAACAAGAATACAAAAATAATAATAATTAAAAAAAGCATTCTCTAATCTTGCTTTAGCAAAACTTTGTCACAAAACTTAATAACCTGGGTCAGCAGGTGGTGTGGTGGTTGAGGGCTCTGGACTCCCACATGGCCAACTGCGGTTCGAGTCCTGGTCCTGGCAGTTTGCTTTCTCACTTTCTCTCTCCCTTTCTCCCTCTCAGGTCAAATTAAAATGAATAAATAAATGGTTAAATAAAGTTAAATAAAATAATTTATAAAACTCAATAACCTAATAATTTAGTCTAGATCAGGAGATTTTGTTGGGGGTGCTATATATTCTCATAAAAACATGTTTTTTCTCTTATTAAATTCATGTATTGGGACCAGCAGTTAGCATAATGGCTATGTCACTGGACTCCCACGTAGTCGACCGCAGTTCACGTCCTGGGCCCGGTGGCTTAAAACTCACGCTGGGCGCGTGTGCATGCGTGCCCACGATCCCAAGAGGAGAATGGAGGAGAAGGCATTGCAGCGTGGCCATCTTCCCTGGGGGATGATTTCTCCCTTCTGTCTCTCTGTCTGTCTGTGTCTGTCTGGTGAGCTCACACGCTCTACAGCAAAAACATCTTCAAAAAAAATTTCATGTATTGATTA
Source organism: Tupaia belangeri chinensis (assembly GCF_000334495.1). Taxonomy (NCBI): domain Eukaryota; kingdom Metazoa; phylum Chordata; class Mammalia; order Scandentia; family Tupaiidae; genus Tupaia; species Tupaia belangeri. Next base: position 1,280,908 of record NW_006203794.1, on the reverse strand, counting down.
TTGATTATTTACACTAATAAATAAAATGTCATGATATTCTATGTAAAATATATTACTGTATCACACACACAAATATATATCCTAGTCTTCCATGAAAGGGTAGTCTAAGTATAAGAGCAGGAAAATCATAAACATTGGCAATAATTCCGTATTTGATATTCTGTTTTACAAAAGAAAACTCAAAAACGAACTTTCTGTTGGTTAGTTCATATATCATTAGAGACTTTAAAGTCATATTTTCCTTTGTCATAATGTTCAAACTTAATGAACATAAAATCTAATTTTCTAAATTTTATAACCTAGTGCTAAATAAATTGCACAATGCTTTATAACGAAAACATTAAATTTGAATACCTAATGAAGAAGCAAGAGTTGCTGAAGAATGTTGTCACATATTAAGAAGTAATCAAGCACAAAAGTGTAAGAAGATCCATAATTGAAGTGATTTATTTCTAATTACTGTACTATATTTCTCAGTACTTAACTGAAGTAAATATAATTTTCATTATAATATGACTCTTACACTACAGTATAACATTGAAATGCCAATGTATTTGGAAAATTTCAAGATCTGTCATTTAAAGAACAGTAATATTTAAATTACAAGTATATTCTTCCCTGAAAACTAATTAATAACAGGAAATATTAACTTGCCAATGATTAATGGGATCCTCCAAAAAGTTCAGTTTCACCATTATACAAAATACTAATTTAAAAAAATGTTTATATGGAAAATTAGATATTATTTACTTAATAAAAATCATCTAATTTCTTATTCTATTCTTTCACTGCTGAGCTCTAATCTTTATATATAGATATGTAACATATAATTCAAAGAAAATTTCCCAAGTTTCCAATAGTAATCTCATCCCCCAATTTATTTTGTGTATTATACATATTTTCAGTTCACATTGCAAAGCAACGTTAGTAGTATTTTATATTTATGATGTCAACTAAAGATATTTAAAATATGTATCACTATGATGGCAGTGACATATCAAATGGCTTTTTTTCCCTCTGTGACTTACCAATCTAAAACAGAAAATAAAATTTTCTTTCCTTTCCATTGAAAGTACATTGTATCATGAGCCACACAGGATCTTCTATATTTGGCTTTGTTAATTAATCTTGAAATTAATGAACATAAAATATATGAGGATTTGGGACCAGAAGATGGCAGAATGGTTACATTGCTGGACTCCCATGTAGTCAACTATGGTTTGAATCCCAGACCCAGTGGTTTAAAACCCATGCCAGACACATGTGTGTCCATGAACAAAATACCAAGAGGAGAATGGAAGAAAAGGATCGCAGCATCACCATTCCCTCCTGAGGGTGATTTCTCGATTTCCATCTCTCTGTCTCTGTCTCTCTCTCTGGTGAGTCAATGTGCCCTATAGTAAAATATCTCTAAGAAAAAGTACATATATTATATATATATATATATATATTCTGTTTTACAGAGATCTTTAATTTTCATATAAACACCAGTAACTCAAATGTATATCACAAGTGCTATTTTTTTCTGTGAGGTACACAAGCATGTTTCAATCCAACATCTCTTCTTACATATTCATGAAGATACTTCAGAACCAACAAGAATACAAAAATAATAATAATTAAAAAAAGCATTCTCTAATCTTGCTTTAGCAAAACTTTGTCACAAAACTTAATAACCTGGGTCAGCAGGTGGTGTGGTGGTTGAGGGCTCTGGACTCCCACATGGCCAACTGCGGTTCGAGTCCTGGTCCTGGCAGTTTGCTTTCTCACTTTCTCTCTCCCTTTCTCCCTCTCAGGTCAAATTAAAATGAATAAATAAATGGTTAAATAAAGTTAAATAAAATAATTTATAAAACTCAATAACCTAATAATTTAGTCTAGATCAGGAGATTTTGTTGGGGGTGCTATATATTCTCATAAAAACATGTTTTTTCTCTTATTAAATTCATGTATTGGGACCAGCAGTTAGCATAATGGCTATGTCACTGGACTCCCACGTAGTCGACCGCAGTTCACGTCCTGGGCCCGGTGGCTTAAAACTCACGCTGGGCGCGTGTGCATGCGTGCCCACGATCCCAAGAGGAGAATGGAGGAGAAGGCATTGCAGCGTGGCCATCTTCCCTGGGGGATGATTTCTCCCTTCTGTCTCTCTGTCTGTCTGTGTCTGTCTGGTGAGCTCACACGCTCTACAGCAAAAACATCTTCAAAAAAAATTTCATGTATTGATTATTGATTATTTACACTAATAAATAAAATGTCATGATATTCTATGTAAAATATATTACTGTATCACACACACAAATATATATCCTAGTCTTCCATGAAAGGGTAGTCTAAGTATAAGAGCAGGAAAATCATAAACATTGGCAATAATTCCGTATTTGATATTCTGTTTTACAAAAGAAAACTCAAAAACGAACTTTCTGTTGGTTAGTTCATATATCATTAGAGACTTTAAAGTCATATTTTCCTTTGTCATAATGTTCAAACTTAATGAACATAAAATCTAATTTTCTAAATTTTATAACCTAGTGCTAAATAAATTGCACAATGCTTTATAACGAAAACATTAAATTTGAATACCTAATGAAGAAGCAAGAGTTGCTGAAGAATGTTGTCACATATTAAGAAGTAATCAAGCACAAAAGTGTAAGAAGATCCATAATTGAAGTGATTTATTTCTAATTACTGTACTATATTTCTCAGTACTTAACTGAAGTAAATATAATTTTCATTATAATATGACTCTTACACTACAGTATAACATTGAAATGCCAATGTATTTGGAAAATTTCAAGATCTGTCATTTAAAGAACAGTAATATTTAAATTACAAGTATATTCTTCCCTGAAAACTAATTAATAACAGGAAATATTAACTTGCCAATGATTAATGGGATCCTCCAAAAAGTTCAGTTTCACCATTATACAAAATACTAATTTAAAAAAATGTTTATATGGAAAATTAGATATTATTTACTTAATAAAAATCATCTAATTTCTTATTCTATTCTTTCACTGCTGAGCTCTAATCTTTATATATAGATATGTAACATATAATTCAAAGAAAATTTCCCAAGTTTCCAATAGTAATCTCATCCCCCAATTTATTTTGTGTATTATACATATTTTCAGTTCACATTGCAAAGCAACGTTAGTAGTATTTTATATTTATGATGTCAACTAAAGATATTTAAAATATGTATCACTATGATGGCAGTGACATATCAAATGGCTTTTTTTCCCTCTGTGACTTACCAATCTAAAACAGAAAATAAAATTTTCTTTCCTTTCCATTGAAAGTACATTGTATCATGAGCCACACAGGATCTTCTATATTTGGCTTTGTTAATTAATCTTGAAATTAATGAACATAAAATATATGAGGATTTGGGACCAGAAGATGGCAGAATGGTTACATTGCTGGACTCCCATGTAGTCAACTATGGTTTGAATCCCAGACCCAGTGGTTTAAAACCCATGCCAGACACATGTGTGTCCATGAACAAAATACCAAGAGGAGAATGGAAGAAAAGGATCGCAGCATCACCATTCCCTCCTGAGGGTGATTTCTCGATTTCCATCTCTCTGTCTCTGTCTCTCTCTCTGGTGAGTCAATGTGCCCTATAGTAAAATATCTCTAAGAAAAAGTACATATATTATATATATATATATATATATTTACATATCTGGATTTAAAGACATAAATGAACTACCTTGAAGTTAAATAACTACCTTGAAGAGATAATTGCTCTTCTATGTTTCCTGTGGCCTTACTCCAATATTTAGAAACAGTTCAAGTGATCACTGATTGATGATCAACAAATAAATAATATATAATATATCTGTTATATGATATCTCTATAGATATTATCTACAGGCTAATTTTACATGGACAATATAATTTACCATGTATTTTGTTTATATGAATATATATATACATATATATATGTAAAATTATGCTTTAATAAAACAAGTTTGGTAAAGGTGAAAAAAAGATGTAAAGGAGTTGCAGACACAATTGAGAAGAGGCAGACATTGAGTATTCAACGTTTCTAACATGCTCTTTGGAAATGCAGGAAGCCAATTTGCACAGCTGAAATGGATTGCTGAGATGCAGAATGAGTGTACAGGTCCACAGTAAGCTTTTGCCAATTCCAGGCATCATGCTTTGTCTCTACTTTTGTGTAAGCCTTAGATCGCTCAACACTATTTTCCAGACTTACATACTTTGTTTTGTGTGCCAGGATGTTTATTGTATGATTAGTATCATATTATAATAATATGTCATATTTTGTAAGGATACCCTAAAGAAAAGGTTAGACTCAGTTATTTCAACATTGTTGCATTTTACAGAGTATCTGTGATTTATCTGCTATGTAAGACTTTGTAGATGTATATGTTTTTATTTCTTTTGGATGAAAATATAGTGATAAACTTGATGAGCCATAAAAAACATATATGATCACTTAATAACAGACATCACAACTTCCCAAAATTGTTATATCATTGTTCATTTTCACCATTATTTATGATAGCTCCAATTGTTCCAAATCCTTGTCCATATTTAGTGCTATTATTTTTATTGTTATTATTTTGTCCATAATAATAGGTGAGAATTGCTATTTCATTGTGGAAATATCTATGCATCTATATCTATCACTGAATAATGTTTCTTAAGAGGAATAATGCGTTTCTCTTGTTTTAAATGGTTATAATGAGATTTTCTTTTTTTAAGAGAGATTTTTGCTATATAGCACATGCATTCACCAAAGAGACAGAGAAACAGAAAGAAGAAAGTCACCCCCCAACAAACACCCCAGGAGGGATGGCCATGCCACAATCCCTTCTCCTCCATTCTCCTCTCAATATTTTAGCACGCTCACACACATGCCCAGTGTGAGTTTTAAGCCACCCGTCCAGGACTCAAACCATGGTTAACTAAGTGAGAGTCCAACAACGTAATCATTACTCCACCTCCTGGTCTCAAAAAATAAAAAAAATTAATATGTCAAAAATGATCAAAAGGGGACAAACACATGGTGCAATGGTTATGTCACTGGAGTCCCACGTAGTCAACCAAGGTGTGCATGTGTGCCCAAAATACTGAGAGGAGAATGAAGAAGGGATTGCCATGTGGTCATCCCACCAGGGAGTGATTTCTCACTTCTGTCTCTGTCTCTTTGGCAAGAACACATGCCCTTTAGCAAAAACCTCTATTAAAAAAGTAATCAAAAGATTATTTTGATGAAAATTGATAATACATTTGATAACTTTACTACTGTGTTTCTTAAGAGAAATTCCAAATTGAAATTTAAATGTTTGTTTTTTCAAACTTTGAAGGCATGTCTCATTTATATATTGAATTTCATGATCTGAATTAATCTGTGGTCAGAAATCTTGGGATGTTGTATGTAATTTTCTTATTTAGATTAAATCGTGGTGGGTATTATTATATATAAACAGACAGAAACTCACATAACCACGTGCACTACTGCTCTCTGACTTCATGGCAAAAGAGAATGAATATAAAATATACTAAAAAGCTGGGATTTATTTTCATTGTATACTGGATATGAAATCTTTCAAAACCTTTTTAAAGTCATTTGAATTCTAAGGCAATGATGATACAACAAAACATGAGGAAGATAGGGGTAAGTATTTCTGCATGTGTTTTGACAAAAAAGATCTTCAAAAACTGTTAAATTCTGGAAACAAAAATGATAATGGAGAATTGTCTAACTGAGGCTGGTGAGAAAGCAATCATTTTACAGCATCGGAGGCCATTCCTAGTTTTACCATTATTAATATTCTATTACTCCTTGAACATTGTAACAAATTTCTTTCTCCATTATTTACTGGTAAGAACATTTGTTTGGTGAGCAGAAGACAAAATGCACTGATATCTGAATTCTTGCTGACATTAACAATGGGTCTGCACGGTCACCCTTGTACACTTCTATTTTAAGTTATCCTGTCAAATTGTATCATTAAAGCATCACAAATGACATTGGGCTTAGCATCTATGTTATAATAGAGAATTTCATCCTTATGTGGCTATGTAATTTTGCAGAATCTTTATGTCCAATTTACAAATAGGAGAAATATGCTTGAATGCCTTCTTTAAATTAAGTAGCTATTGTCAGCCTTGACAGCATTCCTTGTTAATTGTGGCTGCCAGTTTCCCAGCAGTGTGAGTGTTCACCTGCAGCAACGTTAACTGAACCATGAGTAAAATTCCTGAGAACTTAACTGATAGTAACTTTGCCGTATATTTATTTTGGTGTAAATCATAGTAGGATTAAACTTCAAAATGATCATTTTTAGCTGAGAAAAACCTATACTCTATAAAATAAAAATAGTTTGTTTTTCAAGTGAACTATGCAGTTAAAAATAAAACTTTACATATTATATGATTTAATATATTGTTATTATATCAATATATAAATATTATAGACTGTATATAATTTATATAGATAGATAGATAGATACACACACACACACACACACACACACACACATCTATATACAATCTGGGATATGGAAATAATAAGAGATACCTTAAGGGATCTAATGTATTCCAGTCACTCATTCTTTCCCACATCTATTTTAGATTAGTGGCATTTTTCCCCTTGGTAGTCTACATGGATCACTCTTGCTAACACTATCTCTATTTTCTTCTGTTGACTCAATTACGTGAGAAATGAAAGTGACTCTTTGACAGCTTTAATATCCGGTCCAGGGAATAATTGTTATGTATCATAGTGGAAGCATTTTTACCTATGGAACTGAAACCTCTAGGCCAGAAAACAATGAAGTCACAGTAATAAGAAATAGTTTTCTATTGGATCACTAAATATAGAAGTGAGTGATGCTACTTCTGTTTCTAATATTCAACTTCTGGACTGATAAATTCTGGCTCTCCAAGAAACAGTTGTCATATATGGAATGCTAATTTAGTATATAAACCTTTTGGAGAACCTTGACTCAGTCCTGCAATGTTTTGCCACCTAGCTGGGTCTGTAACTGAGTCTTTTGAGGGCCAGTCAATGAAGTCAGCTGCTTCAGGACAGTAGAGAAGGTGGTAAGACCAGTAAATTTCATGAGCATGTGCCCATTGTTGCACTTCTTTCATTGTGAAGTGAATTGTTTTGTCAGAAGTCATGCTATGTGGGATATCAAAACAGTACAGAGGTAGGTGTGTCCATTCTGTAGTCACCAGTCACTTTCTTTCCTCGGTCACCCTTGTCTTAGCTCAATGTGATCATGAACAAAGTGACTGTGGTGGTGAGAATGGAAGTTATGCGTGGGCTCAGCCATGTGGATTTCTATTCACCAACACTGACCTGGCCGAGGTCACTCTGAGTGCCCAGTCTGCCGGGCAGCACAGACTACCACTGCTCCAATATGGCATCATTTCCTGGGATGATCAGCCAGCTACCTGGTGACAGGGTGATTGTATTGAATAGCTTCTATCATTCAAGGAGGTATTTCATTTTTACGGGAATACACATTTATTCTATAAACAAATTCAAATTTATTCTACATTGCCTTTTGTGCATGCAATGATTCTACCAAACTTGCCATTTATAGATGTAACAACAGCACACAGTAAGCTAAATAAACATAAAATAAATATAATGATAATTTTTTTTTTTTTTTTTTAGAAAGATTTTTGCTCTTGGGCGCCTGTGCTTGCTGAAGAAACCGAGAGACAGAAAGTACGAAATCACGCCCCAGGAGGGATGGCCACACTGCAGTCCCTTCTCCTCCATTTTCCCCCCTGCAGTTTGGGCAAGCAAGCACACATACCCAACTTGAGTTTAAACTGCCAGGTCTGAGACTTGAACCACAGTCAACCATGTAGAAATCCAATAATGTAACCATTGCACCATCTGCTGGTTTCAATATAATGATAATTAAAAAAATATAAGAAATATATACCAGAATGGGAAAGCAGAGGTTTAACAGTGTTTTTGTAGTGAATAATAGCAATGCAATAGTGACTAGTGTCTCTGTAACGATTATAGTGTAAAAACTAAATATTGATCTAGCAAAATGTATAATAAAATATTATTGGGAAGATATAACAGGGCTCCCCTACACATGTTTCGAGATTTGTATGAAAAAGAGATCTCCATCCTCATCCACTCACTCACTGCAGACCATTGAAAAATGCTTAAAATAAAAAGATAAAGAAGTAGACATAGTTACATATTATGCGGGGACCAAATGTCAATACAAGATTATATAGTTAACCAAATCAAGTGTTTGTTTCTGCAATGTGGAACACATAATTGGGAGAAAAAGAGGATTACTTTTTCATAAGAAAGCAATTACTCATACACAACTTTGATTAAGAAATAAAGATCAATGAATAAAAATAACTAAAAATATCAAATTCAATATCTGCCAAATGTAATAGTTAGGAAACATCTATGATTTTGCATGCTTCTAAATATTTGCAATCTCTCATATTTTTATTAACACAAATAAGATTATAAAATGAGTTATTTTTTTACTATGTCCTCTCATTCGTGTGTAGTTAGACACACACGAACAGATGAATTTCCTTATAAAACTAAAGAACGTGTGTACATTTCATTTTTTGAAATTTATCATCTCACTGATTATTTGGCCTTCAAATGAAACATGAACAACGTATCCCCAATCTACTAACCTGTTTTGTTTTGTTTTTTACCTTCAAGTATACAGATAACTTTCGTTAACCTGGAATGCCATTTTCAGATTATAACTAAAATAGACGCCTTTGTCTAGATGGCGAAATTGTATTATTTTGAATGCAGTATCAAATCATTTTATTGTTTTTGTTTTGATTTTGATTTTTATGTTCTAAGGAACTCAAAAGTTACTTCTTTCCCAAACCCCATTAGTAGCAATGTATCATATTGTTTCATAGTTACTTATTTTCCACATCTTAAATATGAACATCGAATATACATTATTTAAACATATGATTCTGTTTAATGGCTTCAAAATAATGATAGGCAAACATTTAAATCTACTTCCACTGCATTTTGATGTCCATATCCACTGGTGGCCTAGATCTCAGCATGATGTCACAAAGATTAGTTTTGTTGAGGATTTTTTAATTTTTGCCAAAAGTCTGTCAAGGCGGATTGGAAAAAATGCCCTATGGTTTATTCTTAAATTTGATTGCAGCAATTAAGATACAATAAAGTTCTCATGGGGTGCTTATTGCATTCATGTGTGTGGGTACATTGAAAACAGTTCATTTATACATTACCTATTTTGTAAAGCCAGTTGGAAATATTTTATTATACTTTGCATAATTCTGTCATCCATAAAAAAGGAAAAGATGCATCATTTGTCTTCTCTCTTTAAGAGGGTACAAAATCAATTGTAAAACAAAGCAAAACATATAGCAGGCTGTACTAAGAATAAGCCAAGACCTTTAATTCCAATATCAATATTCATTAAAGTTTTATATTGCCTACCTACATTCTAATTACTCAAGTATATCATATGTGACCTCTCTTTCTTTCTATCAGCAACTGTAGTGTTTTCTTCTTATAATGAAGACAATAGAAATTCTTTAAGTGGGTGTATCTAGGCAAAAAAAAAAAAAAAAAAAACATAAAAGGGCAAATTGATTTTAGAACGCTTTAGCTAAAAGCCTACTAAATGAGGACAAAGCCCCCGCCATGCTGCCTCTCCTGTGTTACATTGATTATAATGTCCTTGGCGGTAGAGGTCACGTTAATTTGATCACATCCAGAGATTCTAGGTGAAATACGTAGCACATGTGCAGGCTGCATGCTCGTTTGTCACATTATTACTTGCTGTCACTTTTGAAGGTAGGTGTCTTTTTGAAGAATGTGCCACAGCTAGAGGGTCATGTTATTTGCATAAAGCTCTGAAAGCTGTCTTTCCAGAGAGAATGAGTGGGATGCTGCTTTGCTTTCTGTTTACAGAAAGAATATAGGGACAGTTGTCAGGAGCTGATGCTGTCTCTCTTGTACATGGGTAGTTTTCAAAAAAAAAAAAAAATTGCCAAACAACGTATTAGTGAATTGTCAGTAAAATTTCCATGTACCGGTCTGCATGTTAATTTTATCACTCAGAATAAAGTAGTTCTGGCCTGTTGTCAGCAATTTTTGCTTTATAATGTCAAAAGATGCCTATAAATTGAAGTGATTTACAGAAGCTTCCATTGCTTTTTGTTGATAACCAAATAATTTCCTTCCTTTACAGAATTAGCGGAAGAAGGATATAGCTGTATTTTTAAAGCTATTACAAATGAGTTCACTAAAGATTTTAGGAAGGTTTTAAAAATAACACAAGGTTAAATAATGTTATTGGAGCCACAAGTTGTATTATGCTCAGTACTAATGTGTTTTAGGAAAAGTTGAATTTACAAAAACCTATATATAGAAGTTGATTAAAGTTATATTTCAGAAAACTATATTGATAGGTGTACAAATACATTTTTTAAATAATGTATCAAGTTGATAATTTTAAATAAAACGTGTGTTTTTCAAAATGATATAATAATGAAATTCCTCAAATGTGTAATGACAAATTTTAAAACATCTTTCTTCTATTTAATAAGTACATAATTAAGAAAACTGTATAATTTGCTACATAATTATAGATATGCTCATATATGCTCAAAATCTTTTGTTTTAAAAAAGGCAGAATTATATTTAATATAAAATAGAATATAGGGCCAACAGGTGGCATCGAGATTAAGGTGTTGAATATCACACAACTGGACAGCTGAGTGGTTTGAATCCCACACCTGGTGGCTTAAAAATCATGCCATGTATGTGTGCATGCATGCCAACGATCCTGAGAAGAGAATGGAGGAGAAGGGATTTTGGTGTGGCCATTCCCTTGGTATGTGATTTCTCACTTTTCCTCTTTCTCTTTCTTTGTCTGCCTCCCTCTAGTGAATGCAAATGCCCTATTGCAAAAAACAAACAAACAAACAAACAAACAAACAAAGAATATAAACTACATTTTACTACCAATGCATTAATCAGCTTATTTTTTATTTTGGTATATTAAAGATGGCTCTAAATTCTTTGACATAGCACACATCAGATAGTGAGTCTTTCACTTTTCCTCTGTGTCTGGACAGGAACTGTGAGTGCTTTTAGCAAGCGGCAAATCTCACGATGTTGCAGTTTCCAGGCTCAGATACAGAAATCTTCATTTATTTATTTATTTTGAGAGATTTCTGCTATAGAGCATGTGTGCTCACCAGAGAGGCACAAAGAGAGGAAGAGACAGAAAGCAAGAAATCACCTGCCCGTGGGGCATGGCGATGCTGCAATCCCTTCTCTTCCATTCTTTTCTGCGCATTTGGGGAATGAATGCACACACGCCTAGTTTGAGGTTAAGACAGCATTCCAGGACTCATACTGAGGTTGGCCATTTAGGAGTTCAGCGACATAACCATTATGCCATCTGCTGGTCTCAAAATCCTGTAACTTCTTTTTTTTTTTTTTTTTTTGAAGAGATTTTCGCTATAGGGCGGGCCCGCTCGCCAGACAAAGAGAGACATAGAGACAGAAAGCAAGAAATCACCCCCCAGGGGGGATGGTCACGCCGCAATCCCTTCTCCCCCATTCTCCTCTTGGGATCTTGGGCACGCATGCACACGCGCCCGGCCTGAGTTTTAAGCCACCGGGTCCAGGACGCGAACCGCAGTCGACTACGTGGGAGTCCAGCGACATAGCCATTACGCTAACTGCTGGTTCCCAAAAGCCTTTAACTTCTCTTATGGGACACTTCGTCACTGTTTGAACTGTTGCATTAGAAAGTTGACCATGCTGCTGGTGAGATATATGAAGAGACCCAGTGAGACACAGAAAGGAAATACCTCAGCTGAGCCATGCCTTCTGAGCAAGTAGCCTTCAGAGACAGCTGATGACATCACTTCTCAGTGTTTTTTTTCTGTTTGTTTGTTGCATTTCACTTTGTTTTGTTTTTTTCTTTCTTTAGAGACAAATTGCCTACAAAGCACGTGCACTCATGGGATAGACAGAGAGAAAGTGAGAAATCAACCCCCCTTCTCCTCCAATCGCCTCTCAGAATTTTGAGCACACATGCACACACTCGTGGGGTGATTTTCAAGTCTCTTGGTCCGGGGCATAAACCACTGCTGGCCCTGTGCAAGTCCCTGCACCACCTGCCGCTCTTCTCAGTTCGTAAGTAAATTAAGCACTAAACCTTACTTCAGTCATTTTGTTCTTGTCAGCCATAGTAAAAAAATAGGGATAAAAATAGTTTCCACCCCAAGTTTTGTGCAAGTTAAAATACTGTGACTGATATGAAGTCATTAGCACATAGTCTGACAATTGCACAAATTAGATATTAATAATTATATTATTTTAGTTTAAAACATTAATATTTCTATTGTTTTCTCTATGTTTTATTTTTTTTTTCTTTTTCAAAGATGAACACTCTAGCCCTTGATAATCACATGTTGAATCCTTTGCAGAGTTCAGGAGACTCCTTGCAGAATAAAAGTGACATTCTAATTAGCTTTTTTTGGATATGTAAAAGAGTATCAGCAGGTATCAAGGATAACCAGAGCTTATGAGAAGATCTTTATCTTTGAAGATGGTGTAGTCTGCACCCTGGTCACTGAGGCTTAATATCTATAAGCAGAAGTTGTTGAAGAACTAGTTCTATGCACAAGCGGCTACTCTTCTCCTGGTACAGAGTCTACATATTGGTGAAGGAATTCATTTTGTCTGCCTGGCAACTTACAACACTATTTTAAATTTAAAGCCAAAAAAATAAAGTCCATTACAAATTTCTTTCTCTCCGCACAATACAAGCAATGCACAGACTATATTTTAGCAAGTCATAAAACTAAGTTTGCTAAAGAACACATTCTTCCATGTTTGCAGCTTTTCATTTTATTCTTACTTGGAAGCTGTTTTTTTTTTTTTTTTTTTTTTTTCATAATTGATAAACTACTGATGTGGGAAATTAGGTGCATAGGCCCAATAACCAATGTAGAAACAGCAGTGAACCCAATTCTTTGTTCTGTCTTTTTGCATAAGGTCAGTCTCAGAGACTAAACAAGCCTAAACAAAAACAAAAACCCAAATAAAGCCCCTCTGACACAGAGAAAACTCTCTTACTTCAGTTCTTCTTTGAGAACCCATTTTATGGGACCTACTGCCTTCCTGGGAGCTCTGTTCTTCCTTCCCTCTCTTAATAAACTCTCAGCTTCACTATACCTTCTCTGTGCCCACATCACTGATTCTCCATGAGCACGAGGCAAAGAATCAGGTTCTCTGCTGTTCCTGTCTTCAGTATTGAGCTCATGCACCCCAACTTCCCACATCACTCCTTCTCCTTTATTGGGAATCATTTATTCTTTCAGCAGCTCGGTGAGGTGTTGCTTTTAGCACATTATATATACTTCTCTGAGTTCAATGTCTGATGGCAGTATTTTACATGCCATTTAAGTTAAAAAGTAAACCAATGATTGGTCCAGAGGTCTTCTGGACAAAGATTTAGGCAGATGGCATTTTGATGGTATGAAATGAAAGAAATTCTTGTCAGGTGAATGTACTTTCTATTTTTCAATGAAATATTTGCTTGAAAGAGTTTAAGTTGTTTTCAGGGAGATGTTTTAGGTGGGTGATGAGTATTTTGTAGAAAAAATGTGTAATATAGTAATTGGATGAATGCTATTTTTGGACATGAGTGTTTGTGTTTTATGATGATACATTTAAAAATAGACTCATCAGTAGGGTTTTACATTTTTTTCTAATACATTTTAGCTACACTGGTGTAGGTGTATGGCAAGCAGAGAGCTGGGCTAAACATTTTGGCAGCTCTGCCAAGTGGCTGTGACAGAGAGAGAGAAAAGCAAGATGAGTATTTAGGAGTATCTAGGAGTATTTCCAACAGAGCAATTTTACTGAAAGACCATGCATTCAATCTTCAGTAAAGAGAAAAGTTAGGATATGAGAGAGTTTATTAATGGTGATTAAGTGGTGAAATTCTAAAATGAAAGCAAAGGACTGGATAAAATAGATTATTTGCAGGACTGAAAACAAAATAATAGCTAACCTGGAAGGATGAGAATCTATTGTCATCAAATAGGGCAATCATAATGATATGACTATAAAATAGGAGTTGAAGTGGATAAGACTGGCCTCTGGAGGCACGGGGATGAAAGTGTGAGACCGGAGTTTCAGAGCTATCTGGTGCTTCAGAAATGTTAATATTGTGTCATCAGAAAAGTCATGAGGTGGGACCAGCAGGTGCCCTGGTGCTTAAGGTGCTGGACACTTCCATGTGGCCAACCATGGTTCGAGCTTCTGTCCTCGTGGCTTGCTTTCTCACTTTCTCTCTCTCTGTCCATCTGTCTCTCTCTCTCTGGTCAAATTAAAATAAATGAATAAATAAATAAAAATAAATTCATAATTAAAGAAAAGTCATGATGTGTTTTTCTATGCAAAAATACATCATACATTTTCCGATGACCCAATAGTTGTGAGCGAAAAACACCAGTTGCTAAAGCTATCAGAAGTAGAGAGGGACATGGGACCAGCAGTTAGTGTAATGGCTATGTTGCTGAACTCCCATGTAGTCGACCACGGTTTGAGTCCCAGACCCAGTAGCTTAATCTCACGCGGGGCACGTGTGCGTGTGTGCCCGTGATCCCGCGAGGAGAATGGAGGAGAAGGGATTGCGGTATGACCATCCCCCCTCTGTCTGGTAAGCGTACGCACCCTGTAGCAAAAACCTCTCCGGAAAAAAAAAAAAAAAAAGAGAGAGAGAGACAGAGGTCGTAATTCTCATGACAGTGAGTCTCCAAGGGGCTCTATTTTAAAAAAAATGTTGAGGATTAGTAGTTTGGAAATGACAATGATAGGAGAGAAGATAAATAATTTCCCTGCAAACTCTGAATTGCATGATTTAAGAAAGAGAAAAAGAAATCCTCCATTCATCAGGACCACAAATAATCAGACTTCATGTTTCATTTAGAACTATTCAGAAGCATCAAAAAGGACATGGCAATTCAAACTAGAAACACTTTTTAGTGTTCAAAGTAGACCTTTAATCCCATAGGATAGTGTAAGGCAGAGAGAAAGTTGGGAAATTGACTCCCTAAACAACATGATGCTGTATACTAACGCAGCTCTGAAGAGCAACAGATGACTGAAATCCTGACCTTCTTGGGATAGCTGAGTTAAAAGATCTACCCTCACAGTCTTTGGCAAGGGTTGGGGAGAGGAGGAGGAAGATAGGTGGACAGCAATTATTCGCTCCTATAATTTATAGTGTTATACTGGCCCTGGAGTACATGAAAGCTTCCTCTAAGAACTCTTCCCTTGTCTGAACCATCTCTCAGGTGGACGTGATCCAGCATCTGACTCAAGTGCTTGCTCCTCAAAGATGAGGATGCTACTATGAAATATTGCCATAGTGACTGAAGCCACAGTGTATAATTGCAACTTCTTTTCCATCTTTACAATGTTCTTTGAGTCCTGTTCATGGTCATTGGGTGACTCTGGAAAATGTAAATTTAATCAGCTGTGTGTTAACCTATAGAAAATACACATATGTAAGCATACATACATCTGTATATTTAAGCAGCTATCATGTTTGAGAAAGAAAACTCTCTATGTGGTAGATAAAGATTTAAAATGCTTCATCAAAAATAAGAAGTATGAAATTCAACTGTTTCTCAATTTTTTTTTATTTTTTTTGGTTTTGCTTGCTTAAAACTCAAAAGCATCAGACCTGCTGGTAGCAAAATGGCAACACAATGCTGTGTGAGACTGACAAAGAGTGAAGCGCCTAGAGTCACATTGGGAGGCTTCTAGGAACACACCAGGTACGGATATGCCAAATGCCTCCGGCTGGCCGATGATGGGAGTGGATCATGGAATAACCACCCTACTGGCATTGCCTAACTTTCTGTCTCTTCTTTCTCCTTCTCTCTCACTCATTCATGGCAGAGAGAAATAAATAAATGTTTAAAACATAGTAATAAACCTGAAAACACTTATCTGATGAATTGGTTGACAGTTTTAGATAATGGTTTGTTTTAGGGCCGGCTTGTAGCTTGGTGGAGAAGGCAACTGGACCCCACATGGACAACATTGCAGTTCAGGTCCCAGCTTGAGAAGAGCTCCTGTTGTACGTGCAATGCCCAGAATCCTGAAATAGGGAGCAATGGGAGAGAAGGAATTGTGATGTGACCAATTCCTATGAAGGGGGAGTTCTCCTCTCCCTCTCTCTGTCTCTCTCTGGCAAGTGCTCATGCCCTCTAGCCATGATAAATGGTTTCGTTTAAACCAATCAATGTTTTGACTTGATTGCAAAATCCAAAAGAGTAATTTGAAAAGTGATTTAAAAAATAGTCTGTGCATGCATGTGCGTACGTGTATTCATATATACATATACTTAGCTGACATAAGTAAAACACATAGATAAGTACCCAATACAGAGGAAGCATTACAATACTACTTGTTGTTAATAATATTTATTAATGCTGCTGCTTTTATTATTTATGAAATTGATATCTAGATGTTTAGTACGAGTTATGTGACTACTGATTGTGCTCATTAAACGGAAGTTGGGAAATACATTTCAGAAATAGCAGATATATCTATAGTGCCCCGAGAATTATGATGAAATTATTAGAGACCAATGATTAGCATACTTGTCTTTTTAAATAGATGCATAAAATTTTCATAAAGATGTCTTTGCTTTTAGAGAAAGAGAGATTTTTGCTATTGGGCACATGTGCTTGCTAGAGAGGCAGAGAGAGACAGAGATAGAAAACAGAAGTCACCCCACCTCCCACCCCCGAAAGAAATGGCCACACCCTAATTCCTTCTCGTCTAGTCTTCTCTCAGGATTTTGGACATGAATGCACACACGCTTAGCGTTGAGTTTTAAGTTTCCGAGTCTGGGACTCAAACTATGATTGATTACATGGGAGACCCGTGACATAACCATTATGCCATCTGCTGCTCCCACTTGCATAAAGATTTCTTAGAGCATAAAGTATACCTATTCATTTTGTTTAATTAAAAATTTATTTTGCAATTAGAAAACTAGATTTTTAAGATATTGCTAGGTTGTTGAAGTTACTGAATAGATCTTAAGTATAGCTGAGTGAAGAAAGCTAGGTAAAAGATTAAAAGTTATTGTAGCTGTTTCTTGAAGGCAAATAGTACTACACTGCAGTTGTCCATGGCTTAAGAGTAAATGACACTCATGTAGATTCGTTACTTTGTTAATAGATCTGTTAGTTTGTTCTCTGAGTTGTCTGTACCAGTCTCCAGTAAAGTCTGTGCTCTTAGGAAAGAGCTGATTAGTTCAGTAACATGTAAGGCATAGTAGACAGAAAGCATTTGAGAAGAAGCCATGGTGGAACAGGGTAGTAATAAAGTTTCCTTAATTAGAATATATGAACATTGATGTGTTTGAGCAAAAGGTCAAGTAGCAGATTGTGTGTCTCCAAACTGACCACCTGGCAACTTAAAGTTGGCCTTTCAGATGCAGATTTTAGCAGAAGTTTAAAATTGGCAAGTATTTCGACAGTGGGCATGGGAAGGGCAATGATTAGGGGAATTGTCTAGAAACTACATTTGCATTATATTTAACTTATGAAAAATTCAGTTGTTTATATCAAAGAAAGAGATTAATCATGTAGATATCTGATGAGGGGGCTCTATTATAACCTTCCCCTTCCCCAAAGGAATACAAAACAAAACAAAAAGTCTTGCAATATTACAGATGTGGAATAAGTCAGGTAATATGTTTTTGTTTATCTTATTTTCTCTGTTCAAATTTTAGAGCCTCATAGTTGATTGCTGTCCTCCTTTCACACATGTCTGACACCGAAGTCAGCATGTTCTTTATCTTTTAGCCTCCTTCCTTCTAATGTTCCAAAACTAGTGACTACTTAAAAGGTAAACAAAATGGCCAGCAGGTGGCGTGGTGGTAAGGCATTGGATTCCCACACGGTCCATCAGGGTTCAAATCCTGATCCTGGTGGCTTGAGATTCACACTGTGTGCATGTGAGTTCATGCCCAAAATCCCGAGAGGAGCATGGACTAGAAGGGATTGCTGCATGACCATCCCCTCTTGGGGGAAGGAGGGTGATTTCTCACTTTCCCTTTCTCTCTTTCTCTCTGGCAAAGTGTATGCTCCATGGCCAAAATCTAAACAATAACAAAAACAAAAACAACAAAACAACAACAAACAAGATGTACCCATTACCCTACATTACTGTATTATTGCTATGAAAAGTCAGTGATTTTTAACAAACTTCCGGCTATTTGAAACACACAAAAGAAAATTTATCAGCTCAGATGGAGAAAA
Source organism: Tupaia belangeri chinensis (assembly GCF_000334495.1). Classification (NCBI taxonomy): domain Eukaryota; kingdom Metazoa; phylum Chordata; class Mammalia; order Scandentia; family Tupaiidae; genus Tupaia; species Tupaia belangeri. The sequence continues at coordinate 1,262,551 of NW_006203794.1, read as the reverse complement.
GTAAAGCCAGCAGAAATGAATGTTGTCTTGGCCGTAATAATTAAAGGGAGAATTTCTTTGAAATGTTACCACTTCCTTTATTTCTTTTTAGATATTTGACAAAGATCCATATGCGTCTAATCTTACTCCACACAATGTATGTATGGAAAGAAAGAAGTATTAGTTAATCATTAATATTGTTAGTCATATTTACATGCAAATAAAACCTATTAATAGTTGTGTTTATCTGTGATTAAACCTAGAGGTGGCACTTTATAATATCACTTTCTAGCACTTGAAGGGTATTTGATTTAATAAACATTAGTAATGCTATTTCTATATGCAGAAAATTGTCTAAACTTTTTTTAAGAGATATTTTACCTGAAAGACAGAGAGAGAGAAAGTGAGAAATCACACTTCCCCCCTTGGAAGGATGGTCGTGCCACAATCCTCTCTCCTTTATTCTCCTCTGGGGACTTTGACAGACACATATACATACCCTACGTGAGTTTCAAGTTGTCGGGTCCAGGATTCAAACAGCCATGAGCCATGTGAGGAGTCCAACACCTTTACCACTATGCCACCTGGGTCCAGGATTCAACCAGCCATGAGCCATGTGAGGAGTCCAACACCTTTACCACTATGCCACCTGGGTCCAGGATTCAACCAGCCATGAGCCATGTGAGGAGTCCAATGCCTTTACCACTATGCCACCTGCTGGTCCTTGTCTTAACTTTTTAATAAAACATACATCTTTAGAATGTTTGGGTTTGAACAGGTTTGCAGTAATGTGGGGAAGAAGTTCAATGAGATGTTTATGTTTACTCTTTTAATGCTGCTAGAGAGAAAGAGGGAGAAAAACCACCCTCCACGGGGGCAGGGTCACAACGCAATCTTTTTTCATTCCATCAGGATCTGGGGCACACAGGCACGTGCATCTGGTATGTTTTCAAGCTGCCGAGGCTAGAACTTGAACTGAGATCTGCAGTGTGTCATCTGGCTCCCTCTGCACAGCATGGACCACTTCTTAAGGTGCGGTCTTGTAATATATTAAGCCATGTAACCACTGCATAAAAATATGAAGAACCACATTATATCTAAAATATTAAAATCAGCATAAATTAATTATTCAGCATTTACAATATTAAATTATAAATTAAAAAGCCTGAGTTCCAAAAGCTATTGAAATCATAGCTTACACATGGAAAGAAATCCCAGGTGATGTTTCTGAAATAGCTTTATCTTTCCTACTTTGATTTCTACTAATATTGAACTTAAAACTCATTGGAATGAATTTAAGTAATCTATCAATATTTAATTCCAAAAGATAATTATGATTTCTCTGGGCCATTTTTTTCTGAAATCATAATGAAATTAATAATGCTCAAAATGTATTTCAAGAAAGCATGAGTATTTTCTTCAATAAATAGTAATGGAATATAAACATATGCCTTATAATGTATGATTCTAAACATTGGCTGGCAGAATTACTAGAATAAAATCTAATACTAGAATAAAATCTAAATGCTTTGTTTCTTCAACTCTTTACTAAGTTGCTACTAAGAATATTTCTCTTTTAAAGCTTAAAATGTCAAGACCAGCTCTTTATATTAATATATACAATCTTGTATTTTAACATATTTTACAGTAATTATTCTTTCATAATTTTTCATAATTAGCTTTAAACTAGCAGCTCTCTCTTACATTGATATGGTACAAATCTTACGTGCAAAATTGTGCTGATTGAAATGAAGTACTTTTCAGTTACAGGAATAGATAGTAGAAATGTAACTACTAAACTAGTGAACTTTTTTGTACATAAACTACACTTAGTGAATGAAGTGGGTAACTCATGGCAGTTTTCTTTTCTAAGGATCTCAAATTTGTGTAGAAGCTGTTCACTTTTATACTGCCTTGTTCAAGTACTGTACACCATAAATTGCAAGAGCTCTTCTGATATTCAAACTTGGAGCAGTAGTACTTTTAAATTTCACTTTCCAAAATTCACAGTTAAAACAGAATGACAAATGGGAGTACATAATTACATAATTTTGGGAGAATGTTTTCTGACACTATATACAAATGCAGATTCTGAGTATGTGTTGAAAACTTCGGGCATAATTCACATAACAAATGGATGTTATATATTGACTCAGTAACTGAGCCCTGTGTTAGAATTCTAAATTTTGCAAAGATATTCATTATTCATATTCCAGAATATTACCATAATTAAGCTCTGGACATTTTCTTGGGTACCATGTATATATATTTTTTTTTGGGGGGGAGGGAGGGAAAGTAATTGCCCTGCCATTAACTGGTCTTGAGAAAATAGGAAACTAGTAAACTTTTGTAGATAAACCTCAGCTTCTTCTTCTGGGTAAAATGGAGATTGTTGAGAAACCTATGAGATACAGTAAAATTTTAAAATTCTTGTTGTCTATAATTTTACGTAAGCAATAACTGTAATTAGCTCTACTAATTAAGAAAGAGTTACTAACAAGAATCTAAAATGTTGCCATTTATCAGTATTTCCAGTATCTTGATACTTGGCATACTTTATCTTGTTTTAACATTATAGTAAGGAATTATAGTGTGAGATGCTGGATTGATGAGGTCTAGCATCAATGGAGAATTCCATTTTTTTTGTTTGTTTGTTTGTTTTTTTTAAGAGAGAGATTTCTGATATACGATTCATGTACTCACCAAAGAGAGACAGAGAGACAGAAAGTGAGAAATTAATCCCCCCGGGGGGATGGCCATATCACGATCCCTTCTGTTCCATTCTCCTTTTGGGATTTTGGGCATATGTGCACATGCACCTGTATGAGTTTTAAGCCTCCAAGTGCAGGACTCAAACCACAGTTGACAATGTGGGAGTCCAGTGACATAACCATTGCATCATCTGCTGGATCCAACCAACAGAGGATTCTGGACTATGAGATGACTGGGTTCTTGTCTCATTCTCACAAAGAATTAGAGATGCTAAGGCATGGAGGTCCAACAAAGCAGATTGTACAGGAGTGGATCACCAAAGGAGAGCTAGGCTCATGACAGGTGAAGGGTTATTCTGTAGCAGTCTGAGCAGTGGGACTGGCTCTCTGTTAAGAAAGTGGACTTCAAAAAATGGTTACATGTAGCTAGTGATTTATTATCCCATTCTTTTTGTCAACAGACTGTAGCAATAGGTCCTTCTTGTTAGAATGCAGTTAGCATATAGAAACTGTTACTGGTTTATAGTTGTTATGAGCCCAATCACAGGCAGCGATTAGTTAAAATGTAGCCATTGTGACTTCACCTTGCTTAAAGCTTACTGGGTCTCTATCTTGGGCTTTTACTCAGTCTCTGTTTAATATCCTTATCTTCTGCCTTAGTCATCCATTCTGGTAAAATAAATATAGATTATAGGTTTCAACTTAGTCCTTCTGATTTAGGCTCAAAATAAAGAAATAGTTTTTGTTTGTTTGTTTTTGTTTTTGTTTTTTTTTCTTTCCCTCATTTAACAGTATATGGTGTTAAAAGAGTTTGTCACTGGGACCAGCAGTGGCACAATGGTTATGTTGCTAGACTACCATTTAGTCGACCACAGTTCAAGTCCCAGACCCGGAAGCTTAAAACTCATGCCAGGTGCATGTACATGTGTGCCCAAGTCCTGAGAGGAGATTGGAGAAGTGATTGCATCATGGCCATACCCCCTGGGATGGTGATTTCTTGGTCTCTGTCTCTCTGTCTCTCTCTGGAGAGTGCACACACCTTATTGTAAAAAAAACTCTCAAAAAAAAAGGAAAGAAAAAAAGAAAATAGCATTTGCCACCAAAAAAGAGAAGGTACAATTTTCTGAGCAGAAATTTCTATAAGTTTGCACATACACAAATATATGCAAATGTATACAAGAGAACCATATCTTTTTATAACCAGAATGTAGATTAGAGTGTTGTTAAAATATTAGTGCATTCTCTAGAATATGATGCAAAATAGAAGTATGGACAATGGAATATTGGCTTGAATAATTTATATGTAGATAGCTTTGAATTTACTTTTACAATTCTGAGATTTGTATTTCTCTTTTGTGAATAATATAGACAAAACGCAACACATTCCAACAGCTTAGGCAACTTGTTTCTATAATTATTTTTATTGTATTTTATGTTAGTGAATCCCATTTATTTCAATATCCATTAAATGGTCTAACTCATGTGTTTGTATGTATGTATGTGCATGTGTGTGGAGAGGAGAGAGGTAGGGAGACGGGGAGGAGAGTTAATCTTCTATTTAAATGACACTGTGTTATCAGAAACTCATGTACTTAAGAATTATGTCCTTGGAGAATAGCTGATTGCCTTAAAGGTTATAATGCTGAACTTCCATGGTTCAAGTCCTGGACCTGGTAGCTTAACTCTCATGCCAGGCACATGTGTGTGCCCAAAATCCTAAGAGGAGAATGGAGAAGAAAGAATCGTTATGTGGCCACTCCTCTGGGAGGGATGTCTCTGTATCTCCAGTGAGTGCACACTCCCCTATAGCAAAAAATCTCTAAAAACAAAGAAAGGAAGAAAGATGAAAAAGAAAGAAAGAAGAAAGAAAGAAAGAAAGAAAGAAAGAAAGAAAGAAAGAAAGAAAGAAAGAAAGAAGAAAAGGAAGGAAGGAAGGAAGGAAGGAAGGAAGGAAGAAAGAAAGAAAGAAAGAAAGAAAGAAAGAGAGAAAGAAAGAAAGAAAGAAAGAAAGAAAGGAAGAAAGAAAGGAAGAAAGAAAGAAAAAGAAAGAAAGAGAGATGAAAAAGAAAGAAAGAAAGAAGGGAGGGAGGGTGGGAAGGAAAGAAGGAAGGAAGGAAGGAAGGAAGGAAGGAAGAAAGAAAGAAAGAAAGAAAGAAAGAAAGAAGGGAGGGAGGGTGGGAAGGAAAGAAGGAAGGAAGGAAGGAAGGAAGGAAGGAAGAAAGAAAGAAAGAAAGAAAGAAAGAAAGAAGGGAGGGAGGGTGGGAAGGAAAGAAGGAAGGAAGGAAGGAAGGAAGGAAGGAAGAAAGAAAGAAAGAAAGAAAGAAAGAAAGAAGGGAGGGAGGGTGGGAAGGAAAGAAGGAAGGAAGGAAGGAAGGAAGGAAGGAAGAAAGAAAGAAAGAAAGAAAGAAAGAAAGAAGGAAAGAAGGAAAGAAGGAAAGAAGGAAAGGAAAGAGTCATGTCCTTGGGAGCAGTCTGTAGTTTGGTGGCTACTGAGGGCATGTTTCGCAGGGATGGCCATGACACAATCCTTTTCTACTCCACTGTCCTCCACTGTCCACATACCCTTTGGGGTATGTGCCTGGCATGTTTTTCAAGCTGCTGCGTCTGGGACTTGAAACTTGAAACCGGCCATGTGGGTACCACTCACCTTAACTACTATATACCCTAGCTGTCCCTATCTTTTTAAATTTTTATTATTTCTTTCCTTCAACTGATTTTGCAATTGTTTGTCACTATTTTTCTGCTTTCTTGAAGTGCATCATTAGATTACTTATTTGATATATATAGATATAGACATAAGTGTGCATATGTGTGTGTGTATGTGTGTGTATATTGACTGAAGGTACTTATTACTATTAGCTTCCTACTTACTAACAAAAAAATTCAAAACTAGTATGCCAATAAAGTTTTTTCCTTTAATTTTTTATTTCACTTTCTTTTATACATTCCACCACACAATACTGAGCTTGGAAAGTGAAAATTCCAACAGGTGTACATTTCTCTTGAGTCCAGTATACAATATATAAAGTTATCTTCAATAGAATTAACCCAGTTCTTTGTCCCATAAATGACTTGCCTCTCTATTTTTCTCCTTAATATCCTTCCTCAGACCCTACTCTTTCACCCATTCTCTTCCCACACGGTATCTGGTATTCACAATCATATATCTGGAAAAACTATCAAGTTGCAAAATTACAATCAGAGAAGAAAATAATTATAAATTATCCAAAAACAAATACATTAAAATGAGGAAACCAACAAACAAAAACAAAAACAACTTCCAGCAATAGCAATCAATGCCCTCTGCTAAAATTTTCTCAGATTTTATTTCCTTCACATCTACCTCTCTGGTTACCTTGTTCCTTGTCATTTCCTAGTTCACTTCCAAATTCTGGCTTGGAATTGGTTAATTTCTATGTCGTTGTTTATGCAATATGGTAAGATATCTTCTACTTCTAAGAGTGTAAGTTTTTAAAATTTATACTATAGTTATAAAGTTCTCATCAACATTTGTCCTTCTGTCCTGCTAAATATCTGTGACTTGATTTTTAGTGTTTGTTTGCCCTATGTATGGAAAATTCTATAACTCTATTAAAAACAATGGCTTACAGCTCTCCTTGTCTCAGAATAGTGAACTTTAGAACTTTGAGATAGTTGAGAAAATAGTTCAGAGTTAATGTCTCGTGCAGAAATATGATTTAGCAAAAAGCGAATTAGAAATTAACTGTAATATAATAAAGGGCACTTGCATTGATTCGGGCTTTGTAACTTGGCTACTGTTTAGAAAAGATAAAAATAATACATGCAAATTAGATGTCATTGGAATTATAGGAATTTAATAAAGATAGGTTAAAGAACCCAATTTGGTTTTAGTATTTGGAAGGTAAAATATTTTTTCAAGAGGCAGCATAACATTGAAAGCTTGGTTTAAATTCCCTGCTTTTCTTCTCCAAAGTAATTTGGAATGATAGAAAGTGGAATTTCCTAAGAATTATACAGTATTCCCTATCCCAATGTTAATCAACATGATTAACAATTTTATAAAATACATTTAGGAAATAATTTTTGTGGCCTGTTTGCTGATTTTCCAAAATTTTCTACAAAAGTTACATCAAATTTTAAAATGGGTAATTTATTTTATAAAAAGTTAATTTTTATTTAAAGAAAAATAAAATTTCTTACTAGCTTTTGATATTCAAATATTTTTAAATTCCTTCTAAAAGCATGTTATTTAATACATTTCTATGTATTGAAACAAACACACATGAGCGCATTTTGTTATTGTATAATGGAAGACACATTAAACATCTGAATAATAACCATCATGTAGAACCTATGACTTAGACGTGCAGTAACCTCCATTAAATGTTAGGTTTTATAATTATCATAGAACGTTGTACTGAAAAGCTGTGCTTTGTAAGTGACTTAATTAATGCCATACAGCCAATGAAACCAAATGAAACCAAATGAAACCAAAAGGACAAATATAATGATCCTTGATAAACTTTGATGGTAAAATTAATTTATGAAATTGCAATTTTTTTCTTCATGCTCAATGGCACATGGATCCCCATTGCCTTGAATCCGAGGGCCATGAAGGGATTACTTTTATTCCTGGTCTCCATTAAGTCTATAATAATATTGAAGAAGCAGTAGTAGCAGTAGATTTGAGAGAGATCTGTGACGTCAGTTTGCTAGCCCATGAGGAAGCAAAATCTACAAGAAAAATACTGTGTGACATTTTTCTGCAAATCTATTTCTCACAGACAAAGCTCTACTAAATTTTCTAATTCTGGCTATAGCAAAATCGAATGCAAAACTTCTCTCCCTCTCATTTGCTTTAACTTCCTTCGCAGCCTCTAAACACTCAATGTAAACCTACTTAGATATGACCTATCTTCCACCCTCAAGCCACATAAAATTCTATTTTTTTTCAGATCAAATTAATACAGAATCTGTCTTTTCATTCCATACGTAACATACTATTTCGATTTCCTAGTTGTGAAAAGTTATACAGAGGAACACTTCTTGTTCACATAGCTATGTCCTCACCAAGAGAAAAAATGAAGAATTTTTTCTATTTTATTCCTTTAATTGCAATATGGTCTTGGCAGATCTAGGACCTCAAATGCTGGTGAAAGGAAAAGAGCAAAACGATAAAAATAGGAGAAAAAAGAAAAATAAACAGGCATCTACTTTGGCGGATTACAAGGCTACCATAATAAAGCAAAATTAGTTGTATCACCTTTACATTAAATTTGTACACAGCAACTTTTATCTCCTTGTCATTGCATCAGTTATCTAAAATTCTTTTTGTTTTTTTAGAATTTAGTTTTTTTTTTTGAGAAGTTTTTGCTACAGGGCGCATGCGCTCATCAGACAGAGAGAGACAGAAAGCTAGAAATCACCCCCCAGGGGGGATTGGCTACACCGCAATCCCTTCTCCTCTGTTCTCCTCTCGGGATCTTGGGCATGCACGCACACATACCCGGTGTGAGTTTTAAACCACTGGGTCCAGGACGTGAACCGGGGTCTACTACATGGGAGTCCAGTGACATAGCCATTATGCTAACTGCTGGTCCCTAGAATTTAATTTTTTACTCATTCTTATGTTATAATTTCTAATATATGTGTAGTAGTTATACCTCCTTCCAGCATACAATGTGGTTTTCCAAAATGTGTATAATTGTATTATGATTAAATCAGAGCAAGAAACATATCCACCGTCTGAAACATTTATCATTACTTTATATTGTACATATTTGAAACCCACTCCTCTTACCATTTTTAAGTTTTTGCCAATTGTCATTACTGTGTTATAATAGACTAGAACTCATACCACCTGTCTACAGCATTCAACTTTATTCACCATACTCCTTCGGAGAGAAGAATGGGCCCTCAGAATTCAACAATCTCTTCTCCACACCCTTCTCCTTTCTCCATAACCCGTTACCTCATGATTAAGCATTGCTGAAGAAAGCATTGCCAAGAAGATAACAACTTATTACCCATGTGTTTCCTAGAGACAATTGGGATTAACCTTGTCTTGCCTTCTATATGCTATTTAACTCAATTCCTGTAAGAAATTCAAGATGCAAACCGCTCTCATGCCTGAAAGTCTACACCTCTTTAGTTCAATGCCGCATCCTACAAAGTTAACCCCAGCTTTCCACTGATCCCTCTCCAAGTCTGTCAGCAGCAACATTTCCTGTATCCTCATTGCATTCTCTTGTATTCCTTCCTGCTACTTTATTTCTCTACTTAAAATCTCATTGTAATTTAAAGTTAATATAGCCTTCTCTGGGAATCTGCAGGGGATTGTTGTCAGGATCTTTTCCTAATACCACAATCTGGAATACCTAACTCCCTCATATAAAATGACATAGTATATGCATATAAACCTATTTACATGCTCATATACACTTTAAGTAATTCCTAGATTACTTATGATACAATGAATAAATCACATGATGCAAATCATATCAGATACTGTAAGTATGTGACATGAAAAGTAGTTGTGATATTATAGTATATTTTTAATTTGTATTATTTTTATTCTTATGTGTGTGTGTATATATACATATTTTTTCCCCCTGAGTATATTTGTTCTGACACTGACTGAATCTGCAGTTGCAGAAGCTGAGTGTAGAAACTGCGGATGCAGGGACAGGCAGATGGCATTGTGATTAAGGGTGCTGGACTTGCATATGACTGACCACGGTTCAAGTCCCAGACATGGTGGGTTGCTTTCTCATTTTCTTCCTCTCTCTCTCTCTCTCTCTCTCTCTCTCTCTCTCTCTCTCTCTCTCTCTCTCTCTCTCTCTCTCTCTCTCTCTCTCTCTCTCTCACTGTGTCCCTCTCTGGTCAAATTAAAATAAATAAATAAATAAATAAAGTTAAATAAAATAATTACTTAAATAAAAGAAACTGCAGAATTCATGGATATGGAGAGTTGACATTGTATCTTCTATAATCTCTATGAATTGTTATGCTATATTGGCTTTTTAATTTGTGTTAGTTTTTATTCATATTTAAATTTTTTTTTCCTGAATTTTCTTGGTCTGCCATTTATTGAACCTGTTAATGCTGAACTTGCTGATGGGGAATTCATGTAACTGAGGGATGAGGGACCAAGTCTATATTCTCTACAACCTTGTAATTGGTCTCTGTTTTGTGTGTGTGTGTGTGTGTGTGTGTGTGTGTGTGTGTGTGTGTGTTTTCCTTTTCTCAACTACCTCACATATGATGAAGTCTGGAATGGAAAAAGAATCCTCTTTACTCATTGGCGGTCTAACATTGTTTTTCCTGATTTCTTCACAGATACTTGATACATAGATCCCATTGTCTAAGCAATCTACCTTTATTTTTATTTGATATTTTAGGACCTGGATCACATTTCCTTTTTAATCATTTATCTTGCTATTATTATTTAAGGGGTCTCTCTCTTTTTTTTTTTCTTTTTTTGGAGACATTTTTGCTGCAGGGTGCATGTGCTCACCAGAAAGACAGACAGAGACAGAGACAGAAAGCGAGGAAAAATCTTTCTTTTCCTTTCACAGAAAGAAAATGAAATGTTTGTGAGTCATCCCCAAACTATCCTCCCACCGCCAGTCTATGGAAGAATTGTCTTCTACAGAACTGGTCCCTGGTGCCAAAAAGGTTGGGGACCACTACACTAAAGAACCCAGCTCAACAATTTCAAATTCCATCAAAAACTAAATCCTTCATTTTAGTATTTCTGTACTCCCTGTTGCCCATTCTCTTACTTCTCTCACTAACCATCATTCTGATGATTCATTTACAATGTAAGCACCCATCTTATTCTTTAGTCTTTGTCAAACAATGTGGACAAAATGCCAACAATGATTAAACTCTGATTTCCCATCTCTTATTAATATGTTGTCAAGCAGTTATACGAGACTGGTGAAAAACATACCAACACAGCTGCTTTTCATCCATCCCACAGGTCTCAGGTGGAATATTAATACTGACTGCCAATCCTTTTACATGGCCTTAGTTATTATACGGCCCTATGCGCCAACATTCATGTTTTATATTCTAATAAACATTCAATATCTTTCACTGTTATACATTTTCAGTTGCTTACTAGTTTCTCAATTTACAGGTCATGCTTTTTTTTAGATTGATTCCCATGCCACTGGATATTCCTTTTCATCTTCCCATCTTAAATGGAGGGCTTAGTGCTCCCATTTCTTCCCTGCTTTATGTATACCCACTTTCCAGTTGCCATCATCTATAGTCAAGCTTTTGTTTGTTGGCTTATTATTTTGTTTCTGTAATTTGCCATAGGGCATGCATACTCACCAGAAAAAGAGGGAGAGAGAGAAACTGACAAGGCACTTCCCGTGGAAATTGGTAATGCTGCAATCTCTTCTCTTCCATTTCTCCCTCATCTCTGAATTTGGGATTTATGCATAGACACCTGGCATGCTTTTCAAGCCTCTGACTCCAGAACTCAAACCATGTAGTCAGTCTTGGGCATCCAGCAGCCTTAGCCACCAAGTCACCAACTGGCCTCATACTCAAATGTTTAAATGGCTTGTCTATAATGATGACTACAAAATTTATGTCTACAGTCTTGACTATTTATCTTAAATTCCAGATATATATATATGTATGTCAGACATTTTAATTTTGGTGTTGTATAAAATTAATATGTCTAAAGACAATGTTTTATTTCTTTCAATATCTGCTCTTGTACCACCCATATATATATTTTTTTTTTTTGGAGGGTTTTTATTACAGGGGGTGGGAACACAGACAGAGAGAGACAGAGAGACAGAAAGCAAGAAATCACCCCCCAGGGGGGATGGCCACACCACAATCCCTTCTCCATTTTCCTCTAGGGATCTTCGGCATGTATGCACACACGCCTGGCGTGAGTTTAAGCCACCGGGTCCAGGACTCCACCGGGTCCAGGACTTAAACCGTGGTCGACTACATGGGAATCCAGCAATATAATCATTACACTAACTGCTGGTCCCTGTACCACCCATCTTTACTCCAATTTCTCGACCTCAATTATTTTCTGTTTCATTCATAGAGTGGTCATGTCCCAAATTATGGAAATATTCTGTACCGTCTTCCACATCCATATTTAGGTCAATGAGGGCATGCTACCAATTATTGTTTTGATAGTTATCAAAAGTTTGACCATGCTTTACACCACTTCACCACAACCATTTCAGTCCTAAGATACATGTCACTTTGTCACCCTCTTTGCATCCATCTTTGCCTTTCTGCAGTCTCATTTTCCCATACATTAACCATCATTTGTCTGTTCAAATCTTTGCAAGGCAGATGTGAAATAAGCCAGACTATGAAAGACAAACACTATATGTCTCCACTAAATATACACAAAATGTCTGTAGTGCATGACAGAAATTTAAAATTTGATGACATAATAGCTGAGAGAACAAGTGTAGATATCAAAGACTGAATGCAAGGGAGGTGTACAGTTGGGAGGAGGGTGGGTGGGACTCAGAAAAAAAGCATTCAATAGATACAAGAAAGCAAGGTTATTTGTTGATATGTATTAAAATATATCCTTGATTAGATTATTAAATACTACACACATGCTTTAAAAACCAAATTATAAAATAAATAAAATTGGATAGAAAAATAAAATAATAAAGTGTAAAAAAACCTTTCCAACATTTCCATATTTCCATCTTAGAATCAAATCCAGTATCTCTTCTGTGACATAGAAATTGATAGGAGAGCTAACCTTGTGTATCTTCTCGCTCACTAGCTCCTTTTCTTTTTTTTTGCAATTCCTGGATAAGATCAAGCATCTCCTTTAAATATTACTTTGAGACTTCAGGCTACTGATACTTTGTGGCATAGTCTCTCCCCAGATATTATTTCATTCAATATTCTTACTCAGATATTTACTCAGAGACACTTTACCTCATCAGAAATAATACAAAATGAGATGTAAAACTGTTGCAAATGTAAAGTGATAGACTGATCTTTGCAATCTCTAAACAGAAATACACAGTTTAAAATTGCATATAAATATAAAAGATATCTTATCAAGCATATTTGTTTATTAGATAGCTGTAACTTTATTTTTATCAGAACTTTTTTCCCCAAAATTTCCCACAATCTTTGGGAAAGAGATTAAAAGCAATTACTAAAACAAAGATGCATTTAACCACATTTATTACAGAGGGATGATTATTTATGTTACAAAATGGATAAGACACCAAAAATATCTCTAAAGAAAGAAAAAGCAAAGATATTCAGAGCATTTTGTCAGATCATTATTCAGAATAATACCATTGTCGATAGCAATTGCAAAGGATTGTATTTTAGAGAATTATTTAGAGACATTTTTCTTGCCTACCTTTAAAGGTTTCAAATAGCGATGTTGCACATTCTTTTGAAAAAACTTCTGTGGTCTAATAAAGCATCTTGGCATGAAGTACTTTTCCTATAACACCTCGAATTTTCTTTCAGTCTGTTTTCACTGATTTACATATAATCTTTGCTCTTTAATCTAGTCAGATTAGTTTATTTCCATCAATAAACATCCAACATTTCAATTTTATTGATGTTTTTCATATGGATTTTAAAAGTCCTTTATCTACTTCTTTTTCCTGTTCTTGGAACATACAGATTAATAAATTACTATAATTTTCTGTTTGCATTTAAGATTTTCTATTCTCCAGAAGTCATCCTCCATTATAATAAAATAATAATAATAAACAAAAAATAAAAGAATGAAAACACTCATAACACATCCCATTATATATCATACCTTTATCCATGGATAACAGCTAATGATTGAAATCTTATAATGTACCATATTTGAAGGCTGGTAGATAATTAACTATCTCTGAGAGGAAAATGTAATTATTATAGTTGATGACAAAATTTTAGAGTGCTAATTGAATGGTTTGTATATAACTGAAAACTTTTATTTTTCTTATAAAAGGAAAGGACACTTGAATTTATTCATATTGCATTTCTGATGACTCATTTGTAATATTATGAAATAAGAGAAATACCAAATTAAAGCATATGTGAAGAAATGTCAAAAGAGGGACCAGCAATTAGCGTAATGGCTATGTTGCTGGACTCCCATGTTGTCGACTGCGGTTTGTGTCCCCTACCGGGTGGCTTAAAACTCACACCAGGCGTGTGTGCATGCGTGCCCAAGATCCCACGAGGAGAATGGAGGAAAAGGAATTGCGGTGTGACCATCCCCCCTGGGTGGTGATTTCTCGCTTTTTATCTCTCTGTCTCTCTGTCTGGCGAGCACACTCGTCCTATAGCAAATGTGGGCGGACCCCCCCCCCCATAAAAAAAACCCCCCCCCCCAAAAAAAAAAAAAAAAAAAAAAAAAAAAAAAGAAATGTCAAAAGAAAGAAATCAGCTAATGGGGAAGAGTTAAACTGAGCCTGTATTAAAATTGAGTATGTAGCTGGGTGGCTCAGGCAGAATCATTTAAGAGTCAATCTAGGGGACCAGCAGTTAGCATAATGGCTATGTCGCTGGACTCCCACGTTGTCGACCACAGTTTGCGTCCCGGACCCGGTGGCTTAAACTCACGCCGGGCGCGTGTGCGTGCGTGCCCAAGATCCCAAGAGGAGAATGGAGGAGAAGGGATTGCGGCATGGCCATCCCCTCTGGGGGAGTGATTTCTCGCTTTCTATCTCTCTGTCTCTCTCTGTCTGCCTGGCGAGTGCACGCACCCTATAGCAAAAACCCTCTTAAAAAAAGAGTCAATCTAGACTCTTTTTTTTTCTTTTTTTTTTTGGAGAGGTTTGTGCTATAGGGCGCGTGCGCTCGCCAGACAGACAGAGAGAGACATAGAGACAGAAAGCGAGAAATCACCCCCCAGGGGGGATGGTCACGCCGCAATCCCTTCTCCTCCATTCTCCTCTCGGGATCTTGGGCACGCACGCACACGCGCCCGGCGTGAGTTTTAAGCCACCGGGTCCAGGACGCGAACCGCGGTCGACTACGTGGGAGTCCAGCGACATAGCCATTACGCTAACTGCTGGTTCCCTAGACTCTTAAACTCAAAAAGTCTCACTAAATTTTTCCAGACTAGTGGAGAAAGTACCTCTGGATTTTTTCAGTCCTTCCAATTCGTTCAGAGGAAATATCTGAGTAAATAGAGTCTTATGCTGTTTGAGAAGCCCTGCATATTAACAATGATGATGATGAGGAGGAGGATGTGATGTTGATATGGATTCAGAGTTTTACAGAAACTAAAGAAATACCTAGCCTATCTAATTTGTCAGTATCTATAATTGATTTATAGGCATTACCAATATATTTGTGGCTTATTAAATGAAGAGTAGTATAAGGAAGTTTAGCATTTAGAAAGAGTAATTTGTTTTAGCTATTACTCTTCATATGGAAAGCCAGACCTCAGTGGTGATAGGTGATTTGCAATGTGTGACATCACAGAATGGGGATAGGACCTGTGGATTGTTTCTAATGAACAAAGAATGGCAAAGATGATGGGATGTTATTCCCTAGATCAGGCAACATTGTATGAGCCACACTAACATTCTGGAGTGAGAGAGACCCCCTTGCTGGCTTTGAAGTGCCATGCTTCTATCTGCAAGAGGGCCTGTGAGAGGACTCCATGTTGAGAAACCATGGGAGGCCTATAGGAAGTGAGTAGCGCCTAATCCATAACCGGCAAGAAATCCTGGAGCTTCAAGGGCATCAATTTTCCCAACTACTTCACTGATATTAGAAGTAGATTCTTGGCAGACAAGGCGCTAGGTAAAAATGAAAGCCAACATTGTGATGGAAGCATTGTGAAGCTTCCACCTGAATAATCTAATAATTGTATCAGACTACATTGGCAGAGAGACCCAGCTAAGCTGACTCACAAGTAGAGTGAGATAACAAATGGGTGCCCTAAACCCTAACTGCATGGTCATTTCTTACAAATAATAAGACACTAAAGCGATTTTTTTGTAATACCATTTTAAGAGTAATTTATATAAATTTTTATTCTGACAAAGAAAATACTATTATAGGTATAGCTCAGGTTATTGCCTCTAATAACAAATTTTGCATTATCTTTATGCCATTTTTCCTTTAATTCATGATCATGTAACATAAAATATGAATATTAAGTTATGCCATTATTGGGACCAGCGGATGGCATAATGGTTCCATTGCTGGACTCCCATGTAGTCAACAGTGGTTCAAGTCCTGGACCCAGCGACTTAAAACTCACACTGGGCATGTGTGTGTGCATGCTCAAAATCCCCAGAGGAGAATGGAAGAGAAAGAATTGCAGCATGGCCTTGAAGGATGATTTCTCTCATTCTGTCTTTTTGTCTCTCTCTCTCCAGCAAGCACACACCCACTATAGCAAAAATTTCTCTCTCTAAAAAAAAAAAAAAAAAAAAAAAGTTAAGCCATTATTTCAAGTTAATATGCTTACTAGAAAAAAAAAGTATAAACTATAGGTACAAAGTATAAAAAAGGAATCCATTCCTTATATAGAGTTTGATATAAGAATAAAGAAAACAATATTTCATTAGAGGTAGATGTTTTATATTGTTGATTTTCTGGGCATGATTTTTTCTCTGCTGCAAACATCAGTCAAGTGGATGTGACAATGAGAAAACATAGTACAAACTTACATACTTCCATGCTCTGCAACTGTATTGCCAAGCCCATGGGAAAGATGGAAGCTTGTACTTATTATAACATATGTAAAGTTTTCTACATTTTCATCACCGGAACAAAGACACATTATCTGTATCAATTTTAAATAACAAATAATGATCAGATAACATGGCTTACCTTTGCTACACTGTGAACTTAAATTGTATAAAAACATCAGCAATTTTCCCACCCCTCCCATTCCCAAGTATATAGCTAGAGAATAATTTTCTAGAAGTATATTTTCTCCCTTTAAGTGTAATGGTATCAGAGCAGCTCTCTACTATCTTTCTAGGCTCCTGCTGCTGTTGTGACAGTCGGTGCTGGCCCTAATCTTATTGTTAATGTCAAAGACCAAGTGTGACAGCCCCAGACAAGATAGGCTCCGGTGAATGACAGAGTAATCAGTCTGGAAAAGAACTGGCTCATCCATAAAGGATCAGACGCTGGGAAGTCGCTATCAGCGTGTTCACATGTTTGCCTCTTTTCTCATTCCGATGGCAGCTAGATCATTTAGCATTGTATCCTTGTGTCAAAGATTATTTGAAATTCATTTTATTCTAATACTCTAAACCAAACAGGATAAAAATGTTGTATATGTCAGTATTATCGATATATGAAATTCAACATAATCTGAGTTCCTACTGTGAAAATCATTTAAAAACATGTTATTTTAAAAACTGTTCAAACACTGTCCCTTCACCTTCTCGCATTCACAATGTATTTTTTTAAATTTATTTATTTATTGAGGAAGAAAGAGAGAAAGAAAGATACTCCTGATAGGTTGCATAATGCTGGAGTCACAATTCCTTCAGCCTTCTAGCCAGCCAGGATCATGGGTGTGCCCATAGGTACGCCAGGTATGTAAGGGTTAGTCTCGGATCCAAACCTGCGGCGTGCCCTACAGCTGCAGCATCTTACAAAGCAGTGCCTGACAGCCTGCACCACTTCCGTGGGGCCTCACGCTTGGCACCCTAAAATGCAGTATTGAGCCATTTCTGCTCAGTGCATAAAGGTGTGCAAGCTTCTTTATGGCTTTATGATTTCCGTTCTATTTGATAATATTGAATAGTTTAAACCAGTAAGTAAATTTTACCGATTCTAAAGACATTAATCAACTTAGTATGCTGTATATGTCTAATCATTTTTAAGAACATGAAGAAAATTCATGTAGTAATATTGTATTTTCGTGAAATGTTTTATGACATGTTATGTTCAAAGAATAAGAACATTTAAATTCTTTAATAGAATGTTATGTTAATACTGTGTTTCTAAGTTTATTATACGGTTTGTAAATTGCATACTCCCACTTAATATTAATATATATTGAATATCTGGGACCAGCAGATGGTGTAATGGTAACTCCGCTAGACTCTCAAGTAGACTACTGTGGTTCGAATCCCAGACAAGGTGTCTTGAAACTCATGCCAGGCACCTGTGTGTGTGCGTGCCCAAATCCCAAGAGAGAATGAAGGAGAAAGGATTGCAGCATGGCCCTCCCCCCATCGAGGGGTGATTTCTCTTTCTGCTCAGTGAACAAAGGTGTGCAAACTTCTTTATGGCTTTAGGATTTCCATCCTATTTGATAATATTGAATATTTTAAACCAACAAGTAAATTTTATTGGTTTAAAGTTGTTATAGAGTTATAAAATTATACAAAATTATAAGACATATTTTGAACCTTATCTTTAAAATTCAGTATTTTGAAATTTTGAAAGTTGTTTGTGAACTGTCAAGAATTATGGAGTATGAGCTAGAATTTTTTGCTATGTAAAGTAAATGTTTGTGGAAAAATGTAAAAATAAATGAAAGAAAAAAGAAATCACACACACACAAAATAAATAAATAAAAAATAAAGAGATAAAAAAGATAAAGCAAAATGTCCCATGTGGTAGTCTTATAATTCTGTTTGATAATATCTGTAACTATTGGGTGTGGAGTACTATTCAATAAAGCAAAATCACATTAAAAAAATATAGTATGCAACCTATAGCAAAAATCTCTCTAATATCTGTATCATGTGTCTGTCTGTTTCTATGTGTATATACCTAATGTCTGCGCTCTATAGCAGAAACTAAAAGATGCGAAGGTATAATACGAGGGTGGGCAATTGTAGATAATAGAGCCAGTATAGGAGAGAGCGTGTAATATTCAGTGGGAAAGAGGAGAATCAGGGGGAAAAAAAAAAAAAACAAACAAAATGAAGAGTTATCTGTTGATAATATATATAGTAATGTCTTTGACTTGATTAAATATGCACTGTATTCATGCTGGGAAAAACCATGTGGTACACTATAAAGATATACAGTGATTAAATATAAATAAATTAAAGAAAGAAAATTGTACTATGTCTTAAGAAATTTTAATACATGTATGTGTATACATTATAACTAATTTTGAGACAGACATTCTGTAATATTTCACTTCTCACTGATTTATCAATACAAGAAAAATACAAATACTTCTCCAGTCATTGAAAAGAAAAAAAATTAAGGTTTTATTATAGATGGTACTATAAATACACCATTAAATATATTACTAATAGCTCACTTTAGAAGGTATGTAGGAAAATATGTCCTCATTATGATATATTTATGATAGATTCCCAAAATAACTGGGTAATGTATTTGGTATTTAGGTATCACATGGAAAGTTTAAAAAGCATTGATAGGAAAATGACTAATTATTTTAATTTTAATAAAATATTTTTGCTGATATATATTCTGGTGTCTTTTTAATAATCATATCAGTACTCTTTTTTTAAGAATTATTTTATTTTTTAACTTTATTATTATTATCATTATTATTTTCCAGTTTGATGAGAGAGAGAGAGAGAGAGAGATTATTTTCCAGTTTGATCAGAGAGAGAGAGAGAGGAAGTGAGAAAGCAAGCCATCAGGTTCAAGACTTGAACCGTGGTCGGCCATGTGGGAGTCCAGCGCCTTTAACCACTATGCCACTTGCCGGCCCCCATATCAGCATTCTTAATAGCATAATTTCCCCATAACTTCATGATAAGTTAGTGAGTAATGAAATATGGGTTTTATTACAAAATATAATTTTACATGTCAATATTTATATTTTATGTAAATTGTGAATTTTCTATTTCTATGATTTTTGTTTCTTAAAATAATCATTTATTTTAGCAATATGGCTACTAGGTAAGACTTGAATTTTAAAATTCAGATTTATTTTCGAACAATTCTATTTCATAATTATTTTTATAATTAATAAAAACAAAGCAAAGGATATAAAAATTCAGAACTTTGTTGACTTTAAAAGGAATTGCCTCAGGGCTGGTGGGGGTCGGGGGCTGATTAAAAGCACTGGATTCCCACGTGTCCAGCCACAGTTTAAGTCTTGGACCTGGTAGCTTGCTTTCTTGCTTTCCCTTTTTTCTCTGTTTCTGTATGGTCAAAAATTAAAAAATAAAAAAAAAAAAGGAAATAAATAAATAAATATTAAAAAAAAAAAAAAAAGGAGTTGCTTCATTTCCCTGGGAACAGAGTACTAGCTCTCTTCTTATAAAGACTATAATCTCATCATTGCCAATCCATCTTTATGACCTAAATTACCTTTCCAACTCCCCACTTCCTAATTCCATTTTACTGGGTGTTTAGGCATCAAAATATAAATTTGGGAGATAAACAATTGTGTGGTCCATAAGATATGTGCATATTTTCAAAAGAATGACAGTGATTAACAGAAAGATATTGAGTGGATTAGTCATTTTTTTGTTCTTAATCTCATATTTCCTCACCTCTGACACTGACAGCATCAGTGATGGCCTACTTTTTTGTACAGAAACAGAATCTAACCTCAGATGACCTTTATAAAGCTCCCTTTTCTGCTTTTCTTCTTTAGAGTTTTCTGTGAAGTCTGGAGCAATAAACACTTTCAGCAATATCCTCTGTCATCAGAGAATGGGAAGCAGTGCTCAAATTCTCATGTAATGGAGAAAAGAAGGCAGGATTAAAGCATGATCATGCCCCATTAGGGGATGAATTCTTTATTTATTTATGTATTTTGTCTATTTCTAGGTAGTGCATCCACCTCTGGCCATTAAAAAAAGTAATATGCAGATAAGAATAATTTCTGGGGCTGGCAGTTGGTATGGTGGGTAACGGCGCTGGCCTCTAACATGGCCAACCACAGTTTGAGTCCCAGACCTGGTGGCTTGTTTTCTCACGTTTCTTCTCTCTCTCTCCGGTCAAAATAAAATAAATACATAAGGTTAAATAAAGCAATTAAAATAATAACAACAATAATAATAATAATTCCTCCCAGTACCAACGGGTAACATGATGGTTAAGGTTCTGGACTCCCACATGGTCGACTGCGGTTCAAGATGGTCGACTGCAGTTCAAGTCCTAGACTTAGCAGCCTGCTTTCTCACTTTACCTCTTTCTCTCTCGCTGTCTCTTCCTAGTCAAACTAAAAAATAATAGTAACAACAACAAATAAAATTAAATAAAAAAAGAATTCCTCCCTCTTCTTTAAAAAAGATTAAGTTATTTTCAAAGAGTCTTGGTAATAAACTGTGCAAAAACTGGGGCCAGCAGTTGGCATAATGGCTATGTCACTGGATTCCCATGTAGTCAACTATGGTTCGAGTCCTAGACCCAGTGGCATAAACTCACGCTGGGCACGTGTGCGTGCATGCCCAAGATCCCGAGAGGAGAATGGAGGAGAAGGGATTGTGGCATGGCCATACCCCCTGGGGGGTGATTTCTCACTTTCTGTCTCTCTGTCTCTCTCTGTCTTTCTGGTGAGTGCACCTGCCCTATAGCAAATAGACCTCTTCAAAATAAAAACAAAAATAAAATGTGCAAAAATCTCTCTGAAGTTAACCCTCAGTCAACTGCTCTCTCTCTCTCTTTTTCTCTCTTTTTTTTTTAGAGATTTTTGCTATACAGTTCATGTGCTCACTGGAGAGACAGAAAGAAAGACAGATGGAAAGTGAGAAATCACCTCCAATGGGGTTACCCATACCACAATCCCTTTTCTTCCATCCTCCTCTTGGGATTTTGGGTACACACGCATACATGCCTGGCGTGAGTTTTAAACTGCCAGGTCCCAGACTCAAACTGCAGTAGACTATGTGGGAGTCCAGCAACATAAGCATTATGCCATCTGCTGGCCACAACCCTGAGTCAATTTCTAAGCACATCGCCACTAAGATTTAATGTTGTTTTAAAGATTCACAACTTCTCAAAGGGGATTGAAGACAACACAAATAATATTTGAGTATTGCATGGCATTGCATATGTAAAATATTAAGGTTATTTTCTGGATCCTGGTTTTAAAAAAAACTTTCCCTTTTTTAATTAAAAAGAATAAAAATGGTAGTCTGGCTCAGAAAACTTTATATAACCATTAAACAGTAGGCTGGTACATATTAGTGTGCAATATTTAAAAACATGTATAAAAATAATTATAATGACTTCTTTCCATGAATTTTTGTGTTAACTTTAGACCTGAAGGGGTCAGGTGGTTAATTTAATATAATTCTTCTCGATTTACAATCTAGTATTATTGTTTCTAATAGTATAGGATAAATAAAGCATGTAATGTACTGTACAAAGGGCAATGTGGTGGTGGCCCAACGTAGGTACAACTAGACCCCCATGGGAGAGATCCTGGGTTTGAATCCTGGAATGTGCCGAACACACTGGGGGCTCATTTGTGCCAGTGATCCGGCTTGACTGAGACGGAGGGTGGCTTGTGGTGAAAAGACCCTGTTGTGGGTGCCTATGTCTCTTTCTCATGTGTAATAAATTGAAATGTAAGAACAAACATGAACACACACACAAACTTATATTTCGTAAGAAAACAAATAATTCTTGTGAAATTTGCTTGATCACTGAAATTCCTTAATGCAGATTGGAGCCATTGTGTATTAACTCATATTTAAAAATCATATGCAGATCATCTAACAGAATTGCATTAAAAATGTACAATTAAAGAAATGTACTATCTGTTGAAGATATTTTGTAGTTTTATCAATTGTACTAGGAAGAAACGTTCACCAATTGAAATATCCACTTTGTAAGCCAAATAATAATGTGATTGAATGTATAAAAGAAAATGAAATTAAATAAATAAATAAATAAATAAGAGGCTATTAAGCTAAAAAAAAGATTTACAGTGTGTTTTCGGATGTATAATATAATTTCTACATTCTAATTTTATTTACTTTATCTCTGTAATCAAGCTGTAAGAGATTTTAAATATTTATTTTCAATATAATTCACTTTTGAGGGCAATACTATGGATATTCAAAAAATTCATGGAAATGAATGTTATGAAAGAGTTGCATGGATTCTAATAATTTTTGTACCAAAATAAAGGTGTATTTTAATTCCATTTTCCCATGAACTTTTTATACTCCCCATGCATGTCATTTGCAAATACTTTATTAGTTCTAATAGTTATTCTTGTTAGGGAGTCTTAAGGTAATATGCTATTGGGACCAGCAGATGGCTTAATGGTTACATTGTTGGACTCCCAAGTAGTCGATAGTGGTTAAAGTGCTGGAGCTGGTGGCTTAAAACGCATGCTGGGCATGTGTGTGTGTGTGCCCAAGATTCTGAGAGGAGAATGGAAGAGAAGGGATTGCGGCATGGCCATTGCCTCTGTGGAGTGATTTCTCACTTCCTGTTTCTCTCTGTTTTGTCTCTCTGTCAAGCACACACATCCTATAGCAAAAATCTCTGTCTAAAATAATAATAAAAATAATATGATATGCAAACAGGAGATATGTTACCTCATTTTTCTAATTTGGATGTCTTTTATTTGTTTTCCTTGCTAATTGCTCTGCCTGGAATGTCTAGTTCAGTGTTAAATAGAAGTGGTAAGTGAGGATCTTTATATTCCTGATCTTAGAAGGAAAACTTTCAGTTTTTCATCATTAGGTCTGATGTTTGTAGTGGACTTTTCATGTATAGTCTTGATTATATTGAGGTGTAATTCTTCTACTCCTAGTTTATCAAGAGTTTTTTTGTTTGTTTTGTTTTTCATCAAAGTATGTTGAATTTTGTCAAAGGATTTCTGGAACCATTGAGATGATCCTGCCATTTTCACCCTTTATTCTGCTAATGCAGTGCATCACATCATCTGATTTGCATGTGTTGATGCACCCATGTTTCTAGGGACAAATGCCACTTGATCACGGAGAATGATCCTTTTAATGTGTTGTGGAATTTTTTTTCTATTATTAATCTGCAATTCTTATTTCTATTAAATGCCTTCATTTTAAAAGAGACATTGAAATAAAAAGCTAGGTCTCTATCTGTATTGTGGTCATCTAATTATGTGAGAGACTGTCTCTTTTTTGGAGTCAGAGCATGATCAAGGTTGGGACCAATCTGTAACTAAAATTCTTCATAATAGCTATAAACGTGTAATACAGCTTTATCATCAGTGGGTTCCAATTTTTTTTTTTAATTTACACTTACAGCATATGTTGCAGGTTGTAAAAGCATAAAAGCATTGCACAAGTGCTGTTGAATTCTGTTTGCCATGGCAGTAGCTCTAGTGTTTTTAACAATGTTGCATGGCCTCAGAGTTGGGTCTGTCTGGTGTGTGCATAGACACAGCATCTGCACAGTCTAGTGAACAGATGAGTTCTGCTTGCTGAGCTGGTATCTATAACAGAATGCAAGAATGCACAAAGAGATCCTAACTCCCTCAGGGAACTTGCTATGGCACAACTGTGGTGTCTGGGTTGTGGGTGAGTGCAAGAGAATTGTGGAACTTGAGTCTGGAGTGTTTGCACTCACAAAGGCACATGATGACTGCAAGTCAGGGGTACATGCATGGTTGGGAGAGAGGGTAGTTTCTCTGCTAGAATGGAACTGAGGCTATTTGTGTGTGTGTGTGTGTGTGTGTGTGTGTGTGTGTGTGTGTGTGTGTGTGTGTTTAGGGCCAGAGAAGGGTGCAGACATATCTTCTCAAGATTCCCCAGCAGGAGCAAAATGTTTTTTACCTAGTGGCAAAATACACTGAAGGTCTTTGAGGTACACAGGCCCCTGGTGACTATGGTGGTTCTCAGTATGTGATCAATACTCATCAACTCAGTCTTTTCTTTCATTACTCTGCCTCAGACTTGCTATTCTCAAATGAATCTTTTTTATGTGGATAATCTCTGTTGTTTTGCCACACTATGGTATTGTGAATATATATATATATATATTTGAGAGACAGATTTTGGCTATAGAGCACATGTGCTCACCAGAGAGATAGCAACAGACAGAAAGCAACAAATCCCCACCACTACCCCGGGGAGATGGTCATGTAGCAATCCCTTCTCCTTCATTCTCCTCTTGGAGTTTAGGCATGAGTTTTAAGCTGCCAAGCCCAGGACTCAAGCCACAGTGGATTACGTGGGAGTTCAGCTATGTAACTATTACTCCATCTGCTGGTCCGAATGTTGGTCTTTAGTGTCATCTTTAATGAGTCCTTGAGTCCTTTCAGAGCTGTTTTATTTAGTGAATAGCTATTTGTTTTATAGTAGCTTAAAAACTAATCACTCTTACTCTGTCAACTTGATCTCAAACAGCAGATTTTTAATTGATTTTCTTCTATCCCAATTTTGTGTCTTATAATTGACAGAGAGATAAATGTTGAATCAATTGAAACAAAAAAAAAGGTCATAATTGGTTCTAGGATAGGGGCCATGCAGAGGTACAGCAGTAACACAACTGGACCTACATGGAAAAAGCTGTGGACTGGAATCCCAGGACCTCTGTGCCCATGACCCAGCTGGCCGAGACTGGAGGTGGACTGCACGTGAAGACCCTGTGGGGTGCCTGTCTGTTTCTATCTCTCTGTGTTCCTCTCTCGTGGAAGAAGTAAATAAATAAAGTTAAGAAGCGACAAAACAAAAATGTAGAGCATATTTGAACAAGCTACCAAATATATATTGTCAGACATAACAACATGAATTAGTATTTCCTAATTTAATAGAAATAAAGCATGAGTAAACAAATCTATGACAGGATGAAAAACAGAACCTTCAATTCTAGCTACCTATCACACGGATTAATAATATTGCAAAAATATCTTTTATCTAACTCTGATAGACATTTACCATTATTTTTTCAAATTATCATAAGTCTTTTATTTTTACACATAAGAATTAAGTCATCTTTTATTTTTTCCCTTACTTTAAATTGGCGGGTTACAGAAAACCAATTAATTCATACATTAATTCTGATAGTTTAACAAATGAATACTTTCCAAGAGTAAAACTAGATCTATAATAGCTTGACATGGTTAATAATACTTTTTTATAAAATGGGTATAATGGCATTGTTCTGATGATCAGCTAGTATGTACCTGCTCAAGGAATAACATTTCTTCTTATAACGACTTTATGTAGTCCCCCTATTAGGAAATAGCTATTATTTAAGATTTCTTAGCTCAATGTTGCTATGTTTTGTCATAATGTCTGGGAAAATTTTAACTAGAACTATTTTCCTAGCCAACAGTCTGCAAAATCTTTTCTATTTTCATTCTGCTTGCAAGAAAAGTTGAAAGGTCTTATTTAGGAGCTTATGAAAAGTATTTCTTCTTTTCAGTTCTTTATTTTCCTGCTCTGACTCATACATGAACATTATCCAAACCCTTATTTCTGCTGCAGCTTAGAGAGAAGATTCCACCTGGTGCATGGAACGATTGGAAACTTTTTTACTCATTTATTCTGTTAATCAGTTTCTGTCTTATCTTGAATTCTTAACTCTCAAATCTCGACTTTTTTGTTCTTCGTCATCCTTTATGCAAAATAATCATGCTCCTATTTTCTTTAATTTAGAATACTTAAAGTAGACTTGTAAGAATAGTGTCCAAAGTAATATAAAAAACTAGTGATAATTTGTATATTAAAATTATTTGACTCGGAAACAAATCTTCTCAAATCATATCAAATAAAAAATCAATATAAGTGCATATAATACTGTTTTTGAGATCCGTAACTTCTATAAAAGACATAAATTTTTCTATGCCAAGATACTAGCAATATCTTAGCTATATTTTCTATACTTAATAGTCTTATTAAAAAGGTATTGCTGGGAACCAGCAGTTAGCATAATGGCTATGTCACTGGATTCCCACGTAGTCAACTGTGGTTCGTGTCCCAGATCCGGTGGCTTAAAACTCACGCTGGGCGCATGTGCATGCGTGCCCAAGATCCCGAGAGGAGAATGGAGGAGAAGGGATTGCAGCATGACCATCCCCTCTGGGGGTGATTTCTCGCTTTCTGTCTCTATGTCTCTCTCTGTCTGTCTGGCGAGCGCACGCGCCCTGTAGCAAAAACCTCTCCAAAAAAAAAGGTATTGCTGTATAATTATCTCTGTCTCTCTCTCTCTCTTTCACAATGGCAGAGGGCACTTGCATTCTCCAAAGACAGAAAGAGAGAGAGAGAGAGAGGAAGAAAGCACTCCCGACTGGCTTTAGTGAGGGAGTGATGCTGCAATCCCTTCTCCATTTCTCCACACTGTTGTGATTTGGGGCCCAAGCCTGCCTACCTGCCTTTTGTGTATTTTAAGTCCCAAGGCAGGGATTCAAACCATCATAGGCAATAAGATACCTAACAACTAAATTAAAAACTGGCCCTTCTATAATTTACTGAAAAAAAAAAATGTCTGACCATAAAATCAACTTTCAAATTTACCATACACAGGGGCCAAAAAGTGACATAATGGTTAAGGCCACAGACTCCTACATGATCTAGTCTGGTTCTAGTTCCTGGTAGCTTGCATTCTCACCTTTTCTTTTCTTTCTCTCTCTCTCTCTCTCTCTCTCTCTCTGGTGAACACATATGCCTTGCAGCAAACTAAAAAATAATAATAATTGGGACAAGCAGATGGCATAATATTTATGTAGTCAACTGTGGTTTGAGTTCCAGACCTGGTGGGTTAAAACTCACACTGGATGCACGTGTATATGTGCACAAAATCCCAAGAGGAGAATGGAGGAGAAGAAATGGCAGTGTGGGTATCTTCCTTGCGAGATGTGTGTGTGTCTCACTTTCTGTCTCTCTGTCTATCTCTGTCTCACTGACTAGTACACACATTCTATAGAAAAAAAAAAAAAAAAAAACCTCTAAAACAGCAGTTAGTGTAATGGCTACGTCGCTGGACTCCCATGTAGTCGACCGCGGTTCACGTCCCAGACCAGTGGCTTAAACTCACGCCGGGTGCGTGTGCGTGCATGCCCAAGATCCCGAGAGGAGAATGGAGAAAGGATTGCGGCGTGGCCATTCCCCCTGGGGGGGATGACTTCCTGCTTTCTGTCTCTGTGTCTCTCTCTGTCTGTCTGGTGATCGCATGCGCCCTATAGCAAAAAAAAAAAAAACAAAAACAAAAACAAAAAAGAAAACTCTCAAAAAATAATAATAATCATAAATAAAAAGAAATAAATGTACATTTTAAAAAAATTACCTTACACAAATAAAATAAATAATGTAATTGTTATTGCAGATTTTGAAAGAGAATGCTAGCTGCTTAATAAACTGCAATTTTCTTCCTCCCTGACCCACACCTTATGTTCCCTCCATGCACATATTCAGCTGTGGCTCTGTGACTGCATTCCAGCCTTGACATGCAGGGGGTGTGTGTGTATGGATAAGTGGTGAACCACAAGGATGCATGGGTACCCCTGCAATCTCCCTCCCAAGCTACATCTTCTGATGGTTTTATGTTTCAAGAAATGAATATATATATGTATTATATATATTTCATATATATGAAAGAAAGAATATATATATATATGAAAGAAAGAATATATATATATAAGAAAGAATATATATATAAATAAGAGAAAGAAAGAATAAGAGAAAGAAAGAAAAGAAAAATAGGGAAGTGGGTGGTGGAGGGTCATGGGTGGAGACAGTGCAAGTTATAGGCAAAGAACAAGAACAAGACGGTTCACCATGGTTTTGGAGTAGAAAGATGATCATGTTATCCATCCCCAAGTCACATATCTAGCAGCAGAGAAAGCTCAAGGAGGACCTGGAGGTTGCGATCTTGAAGATTAGGCATAAAAGCCAGCAGCAATGTTCCAGAACCTAATGCCGTTAACCCCATCCAAGAAAAAGGGGGCAGCTGCCTCCTTCAACAAGATGCCTTCGTAGGGACAGTGTCTCCAGTGGATGCCAGCATTGCCTCGCTCACATTTTGCTAGGACCTTGCAGGTGAATTCCAGGCCTCATATGGGGAGGAGAACCTGCCCTTCAGTGCTACATCACAGAGAGGAGTTCTTGAAGCCAGGTCCCCTTGTGCCAGTGATTAGCAGATCCACAGCTCACAAGGCTTCCCTGGGTGCTGAGAACGCACCGATGGTTGTAAGGATGTGCCCGCCAGCTTCCTCTCTACACCTCCCACACACTGACTGCATCTGCACTGGCTTAATCCACAGCAATAAACCTGCTTTACTGTCCAAAAGAAAAAAAATAATTAAAAAAGTATTTTGGAAGTAATTTTTTTTTTTGAGAAATTTTTGTTCTAGGGAAAGTGTGGTCATAAGAGAGACAAAGATACAGAAAGACTGAAAACAAAAATTCATCCTTCCCCCCCCCCCAGGGCGATGGGCACACCACAGTTGCTTCTCCTTCATTCTCCTCTCCAGATACTGGGCTCCCACACACTTGTGCCCCGCCTGAGCATCAAGCCACCAGTTCAGAACTGGAATCATGGCGGACCACGTGAGAGTCCAGCAGCTTAACCACTTTGCCATCTGTTGGCAGGGAGGTAATTTTTTTAAAAAAAATCTATTTTTGAGACATAAAGTATTAATGACTTCATAGACCAACCTTTCTCATCCTCTGAGCAGGAAAACTGTCTTTGGACTATCACTAGATTTATAAATAAATATATTTGCATTAGGTCACAAATAAAAATACAGATGTTAATGTATTATAGCAGATAATATAACCTAATTAAAGGATTGTGTCGAACTGTTTGATAATGCTGAACTGAAAAAAATGGAATTTCATGTGTATCTTTCCTATGAATAAATCTAGATAATTTTAGATAATAATACTAAAAAGTTTGATAATGTTTTGCTATCTTTTAACTTGATCACTGGTCTGAGGTAACTTAAAAAGGACACCAAAACTAATCTGAGATTTTATCCTTAAACAAAAACAAACTTAAAGAATACTGGTAGTGCTAGAGTCCATTTTTGTTTTTACATTGCTTAGGTTAAAAATAAAACACCCCTTCCTTCAAAATGATATTTTGGGCCCGTGCCCCACAGGCCCTGTCCGGTCACCCCAGGCTGCCTAGCCTCGGGCTCCCTAGTGCTCAGTCCCCCCAGCTCCATCCAGACCACAGGGCAAGGCCTAAGGTCAGTGACCCTTCAGGTCTGTTTGGCGGGATTGGCTGGAGGGAACTGGAGGTGCCCCCACCCATGGCACAGGGGCTGCCCGCCCAGACTGCCCAGTGGTGGAGTGGGTCTGGGCGGTGTGTGCCCTCTGGGGCCTGGCTCCCCAGGGCAGGTCTGGTGGACTCTGCATCTGTAGCTGAGTGGGTGACCTCCCTGGGCAAAGATTGACATCAGCCCTGCCTCAAGTGTGAGAAGTGTGGGAAGACGCTGACATCAGGGAGCTACGCTGAGCACGAAGACAAGTCTTACTGCAACCACCCTTACTACTCCACCATGTTCGGGCCCAAAGGTTTTGGGCGGGGAGGAGTTGAGAGTTACACTTTCAAGTAAAGCCAGGTGGTGGAGACCCCATGCCCAGCCACCACTGTGCCACTGTGGATGCCAGGCCTCCCCCGGACCCCGGGCTCCCTGGTAGTCCCTTGTGCCCTCAATAAACCCAATCATATGGGAAAAAAAAATGATATTTTTCAGTTTTCCCAATTTTTTTTCTTCCTTTCTGATAAACACAATCTTCTACAATATGTGATGAAAAAGACTGTAAGAATAGAACCATAATGAAAAGCAGTAAATAGATAAACTTGTCAGTAAGGTGGCATATTTTTTTAAATTAATGCAGAAGAGGGCACTAAGTGCATAGGGAGAAGAGAGAGGCATTCTCCACAGGTTCCACACATTGCAATTCTTGTCTTCCAGCTCTTCAGGATTGCAGGCATGTGTAAATATACAATATGTTTCAGATCACCTGGGCCAAGGATCTAAACCTGCAGGTAGTCAGTCACGTGACTTCCAGCACTGCATACTGGTACACTACCAACTGCACCATCTAGGCTTGCTGGTGCACATTTGCAGTCATTTTAAAGAAGTTTTGTGCATTGTAGGATCAGCAGTTAGTGTAATGGCTATGTCACTGAACTCCCATGTAGTCAACCGCGGTTTGTGTCCCAGACCGGGTGTCTTAAACTCACTCTGGGCACGTATGTTTGCATGCCCATGATCCCGAGAAGAGAATGGAGGAGAAGGGATTGCAGTGTGGTCATCCCCTCCAGGGGGGTGATTTCTCGCTTTCTATTTCTTTGTCTCTCTCTGTCTTTCTGGTGAGCGCACATGCTCTATAGTAAAAACTTCTCAAAAAAAAAAAAAAAAAGAAAGAAAAAAAAGTTCTGTGCATTGTTATGATGACTAATGACCACGTAAATCATAAGTCCAGAAAGGTACAATTTACTACCATTTTAGGCTTATATCCCCTTCTCTTGTCCATAAAAATATGTAATAAATAAATAAATACATTTTAAGAAGAGAATCTGAAGAGCTTGCAAGAAAGCAAAAGAATAGTTTACAGCAGTGTGACTTTGTTAAATTGATAAGCTATCTCAAGGAAAGAATTTGCTTAATCTTAGACTAAGTGGAAACAGCATGTGGCAAGATTCTGGGCTGCCACATGGCTGACCATGGCTCAAGTTCCAGACCTAGGAGGTTGAAAATCACACCAAGTGTGTGTGTCTGCATGCCCAAAATCCCAGGAGGAGAATGGAGGAGAGGTAATTGCAGCACAGTGGCCCATCGGTGGGGAGGGAGAGTCATTTCTCACTTTCCCTCTTACTGAATCTCTCTGTCTTTTTCTGGCAATCATAGGTGCCCTATGGCAAAAATCTCAAAAAAAAAAAAAATAGAGTACGAATAGCTGGATCTTCAGCCTTCCATTGCTTACTAGATGTGCAGGGAACTGGAAAGGCTCAGATTCCAACTTTTGGAGATTATAGATTACTTAAAATGTATACTTAATTAATGTTGACCATGTTGAATGTTTTTAATTCAAGACTTTTGGGATTTTTTTTTGTTTGTTTCATTTCTTTTTTTTTTTTTCTTTTTGTTCATATTTATCATATGGTATGTGGACTCACTAGAGAGGAACAGCGAAAGAGAAAAAGAGAGACCAGGACACAATTCCTTCTTCATTCTTCTCTCCAGAGTTTAGTCATGCACACAGGTGCATGGCATGTCTTTCAAGCCATGAGTCAGGGACTTGATCTACATAGTCGGTCACGTGGGAGTCAGCTGCATTAACATCATGCCACCAGCTGACCCATTTCAAGGGATTTTAAATAACGTTTATATTTTGTTCATGTATTGGTATTTCTTTTTGCCATCCAAAAGAAATATACATTTACTTGAACTGAAAACAAGACTATTGATTTTGTCTTACTGGGTTTGTTTAAAATATTTAACTTTAACTAAGTCCTTGAAGTTACAATCTAGCAAATATTGAAGATCCAAACTTCAAACTGCTTCCTGAATGCCATTTATGACAAGTAGAAAATAGCACCATCTACATATCTGCTCTTTTGAACTGACCTATTAGAATTTGATTCACTAAAATTTATTTTCATAAATGCTACCTTTATGAAACATTTATTGTCCTTCAACTCAAGTATGTCAATAAAGCCACAGACATCAAAAAAGTTATAATTTGATGATTACATTAGTACTCACATGAATATAAATAATTATTTTTGAAAGCTGATATGACTTTACTAAAATTCCTAGGCTGAATTTTCAGCTCGCTCACTTAAAACCTTGAGTTGGTTACTTCATTCTCTACAATAAGTTTTTTTATAATAAAAATAAGGTAATAAAAGTTAATGAATAGGTTTATTATGAGGTCTGAATGAAGTGGAATACTTCCCAGCTCATAGAATCTATTCAGTAAACGGGACCAGCAGTTTGTGTAATGGCTATGTTGCTGAACTCATGTAGTCAACTGCTGTTCGAGTCCTGGACCCGGTGGTTTAAACTCACGCCAGGTGGGCGTGCATGCATGCCCAAGATCCCAAGGAGAATGGAAGAGAACAGATTGTGGCGTGGCTGGGGTGGGGGTGATTTCTTGTTTTCTGTCTCTCTGTCTCTCTCTTTCTGGTGAACACACGTACCCTGTAGCAAAAAAAAAAAAAAAAGAAACTATTCACTAAGTGTCATTTGCTACTACCCCCTGTCCTCATTGGTAGCAGCCATGAGGTAAAAGTACTACAACACAAGTACCTGGAGTTGTTTTTGTATTTCTCAAACTTTGTCCATATGTATATCACCAATGCACCTCTTAGATAAGTTACAAAATTTTTCTCATTTCATCGAGAATCAGATGCCCAAACTATATTAAAAATATCTAAAGATACACAGGCTTAGCATTTATGGGAAATAATTTAAGTGAACCAAATTCTAATAGATCACTTTGAAAAAGCAGATGTAGATAGTACCATTTTCTACTGTCACAAATGGCATCCAGGAAGCTTCAAAATGTGCCAGATTATAACTTCAAGGACTTAGCTAAAGTGAAATATTTTAAACAAATCGAGTAAGAAAAAAATCAATAGTCCTGTTTTCAGTTCAAGTAAATGCTGTATATTTTTTTTGGAAGGTAGAAACAAGTGCCAATACATGAACCATATATAAAACGTCACTTAAAAATCTCTTGAGTTAATAACATTTAACATGGTAAACATCGGTGATAAATATGTGCCACATAGAAATATTTATGTGATTTTTTTCAAGTTTCTTCTTTTTCTTTCTATATTTATGTACTTTATATTTATATAAGTTTATCTTCCTTAGGGCATGTGTGCTCACTGGAGAGAGAGAGACAGACACAGTGAGAGGGCAAGTGAGAAATCACCCCCCACAGGGATGGCCACATCACAATCCCTTCCCTCCATTCTCATGCCGGGATTTTGGGCACACACATTTGCCCAGTGTGACTTTGAAGCCACTGTGTTCAGGACTCGAACCACGGTCAGTCATGTGGAGTCCAGTGACATAACTGCTATGCCATTTGCTGGTCCCTGGGACGTTTTAATTAGTATGCACCTTGCAAATTATATATTCAGCATTTTTAAAAAATTTAAAGTACATTAAAATTATAGCTTAAAAATGCACAATCTGTACATATTAAGCAAACAAATTATTACCATACGTTAAATATCAAATGAGAAGAAACTCCGAAGACTAAAGATTTACTAATAATAAACTTTCTTTGAAATGTTTGGAGATATAAATACTGAAATCTAATTTCTCATGTATGATTGCAAAACTGTGAAAACATTTGTGCTGATATTCATTTCCAGCTTCATTAATTTATTTTATGGGCTCTAATTGGCATTTTGCTATATTATGAAACTAAGTGCTTTTAGTGGTAGGCAATAATACATAGGGATATTCTTTTTCTCCTATATAGCTCTTGAGATATTACTAAGCCCCATATATTGTGTTTGGCAAGAGGGTTGAAGAAAAAGACATGCCCTGCCCTCATTTTATCAAAAGAAAATAAAAACGGTTATTATGGTTCTCTAAAATCAATGGGAAAAAAATAGGTCCAATGTTCTAAGAGAGCACTAGGTGATTCCTATTTAAATATAGAGCTTGAATACATATGTATGTTAATTTGTAACAGGGTGTTTGTGCTCACAGAGAGAGAGAGAGAGAGAGAGAGAGAGAGAGAGAGATGGAAAGTGAAAAAGCACCTCCCGGGGGAATGACTATGCCCTAGGCTCCTTTCTTCCATTCTCCTGTCAGGATTTTGAGTACACACATGTACACATGTCTGGCATGTTTTCTAAGTTACTGGGCCTAGGACTTAAGTCATGTAGTTGGCCGTGTGATATCCAGCCACCTCAATCACCACACCACTGGATGAGCCTAAGGATTGTATATTTATCCTTTGGAATATGCAAATATTTTAGCTTCCTTGTAATGCTTCTTTACTATCAAAGGACATTGATTTTTAAATGAGTCAATATACCATGACATGAGTCCAGTCTATCCGGAATATTGAAATTATATTATTAATAATGCTTTAAAAATTAATTTAGTTGAAATGGGGCTATACTCATATGCAAATATGATGGAGATAGAGACAATACATTTATTCAAGAAATTCTTATTTCTTAATGAAAATAATCAACCAGGAAAAATAATCGTATCTAAATAATTAGTAATTTAAAAATATCTTTAAAAATAATATTCCTTTGCTGTTTTAATTTGTTTCCACCTGGATTTACTGAACACTTGCTTGAGGTGTTACTCATGTATCAATTAATAAAACAGGTATACTTCATTCTTTCACATAATTTACAATCTGGTAAGGGTAGGAAAGCACAAATAATTAATTCAATACATGTGAAAGAGAATCTCAAATGATAATTGATGATAAAAAGTCAAATAAGAAGGATGATCGAGTTGTGTGTAGGGTGACAACTTGGCCATTATGCTTAGGTGGCTAGACATGTGGAGTCTGAGGTGACAGTGTGTCATCTGAAATTCGAATGTTGACAAAGACAAAACCATATGGTGATATAGACCTAGGGGTAGGATGTGATATGACAGGATGAAAGTGTTTAAAAAGGAATATTTAAAACAATCGCCTTTAATCTACATTTTAATTCTAAAATCCAAGCATACAATCTCAAGGTCACTGAACCTCCTTGAAATTATAAGAAACTCTGTGTGTGTGTGTGTGTGTGTGTGTGTGTGTGTGTATAAGAGTAGCAGAGGGGATGGAGAGGAGGGAGAGAAGGAGGAAGAATAAGGACGATAGAAAGAAGAGAGGGAGGAAATGATGAAGGATAGGAAGGAGGGAATTAAAGAGTACTAAGAGATAATCTTGATCATATAAATTGACACTTCTGTTAGTGTACTTTATTTCACTCAATTATCACTGAGATTCGAGATCTAATTCAGTTTAAGTGCTATTATAATAGAAGTCTTCCTATCCAGTATTTTCCAAATTGGGATGAGCAATAAATAAATAAATAAATAAATAAATAAATAAATAAATAAGTCAGCTCTTTTGGCCAAGTTCAGTTATCTCATTTCTATATTACTAGTTTATATGGTTTGCTAGCTTAATTAGTACATTTGTGAAATTTGTCGATCTTTTAGAAGTTTAGTTTCTTAATGAGAGTTTTTGACACAAACAGAGTAAGTTTAAATTTGTCATTTGCTTTGTATTATTTATTATTTTTTTAAAAAATTATTATTTTTTTTATCAGGAATTACTGCTTGCTTAGAAAATTGGGAAAGGCAGAGAGGTGATAGCACTTGGAGAATGTAAGCATGCCATCTGTTATGAGGATGCAAATAATCACAAACATTGAGGGCTTCAACACTGCAGGCAAAGCTGGATTCACATTTGTTTTCTTTTTGAAAACTTTTTTTTCTTTTGCTTACATGCTTTTGCAATCAGTTAACTTAGTAACACTTCCTTTGAAAAATAGAGATAGTTATTCTGAACTAACAAGAGATGTGTATCAAAATACATGTACAAATGCATTAGGTAAACCATTTTCTCTAAGAAATATAACAATTCCTTCAACTATATCAAAAAAAAAAAAAAGCCAAAATGATAAACTGCCAAGTTGAGAGGCTTAATTAAGGAAAAATTATACCATTTTAATTGCTTCTGATCTCTTATTATTTTTATCTTAATTAATTA
This sequence comes from Tupaia belangeri chinensis, assembly GCF_000334495.1. Classification (NCBI taxonomy): domain Eukaryota; kingdom Metazoa; phylum Chordata; class Mammalia; order Scandentia; family Tupaiidae; genus Tupaia; species Tupaia belangeri. The sequence goes on along the minus strand of NW_006203794.1, from coordinate 1,226,328 downwards.
CTTCTGCTTTGGGCAAAATAAAGAGAATTGAAGTGAGTGGAAGAAGAATTAATCAAATTCCACTCAAGTTACTTGCTTGTTTCTATTGTATTATATTGGAAAGGAAAATGAATCCTTTGGACAGCCTCAGGAATGAAGGTACCTTTCGATTACTCATGCAGTTCTTTGCTCCACATTTGTCAATGACCAGGTATAAATCATTTTTAAAGCATGAATGACAAGTTGCCAAATTCTGTCATCTTTATTGACTCTCAAGAGGTGATTTTATGAAAATTAAAAATGTTCTATGTAATAATGACTTATCCTACATAATAAATATTTTAGTTAGGGTTTTAACCTAGGTTTCACCCAACTTCACCAGTGTAAATTTAGCTATTATTCTACTTCTCTTCTTAAAATAATGGTATAATCAGAAAGAAAATCAATGTAAATAACTCTAGGGAACTTAATGAGTATATTATATGCTGTAATAGATTTTCAAATAAGTTTTAGCTGACTCGTTATTTTTTATATGTAATATGTGAAACTACTGCATGGACTGTCTATTATTGATTTCATTGTTTATATGAAAATGGCACAGTATATATCCCATATGGATAGAGAGTACCGTAAACAGATAGCAATTTAACACAGGACTAAATATAAACTAAAACAAAGGGACCCTTTCCTTGATAAGGAATAACCCATTAACTGAATTTATGAATCTAAAAAAAAAAAGTTAAATCAACTTGTTTAATCAACAATTCCAAAGAATTACATATTGCTGTCTGGGAAGCAGATGGCTTTCCTGCTGCCTGGCCTGATGCTTCTGCCTGCCACCTTTTCCTTTAGCAGCTGTGATTTCTGGAAAAAATTAACTTCTTCATTGCCTATATAATGTGTCCATAACCACTATCAAATTGCTGGAAAAAATTAACTTCTTCATTGCCTGTACGATGTGTCCAAAACCTCAATCCAACACTTAGAAATGACTCGTATCCTCTAAAGAGAAATGAGAAATAGAAACAATTTTAAAGATAAACACACATTTCCAGTATGTCTGTACTCTAAAATTTGTGTAACAGATCAATGCATTTCTTCCCACTTTCTTTAATCTCACTCTTCTCACTCCTATTCTCCTTCCCAGATTGTTTCCAGCAATGTTGATTTTTTTATTACAAATATTTCTTCAGTGAAAAATTTGTTGAGAAATTAATGTAACAGAATAAGGAGGATCATGAATAGCTTGGTGTACATTACTGATGTTTCTTTACTTTTTAGCTATTTAATTGACATAAAAATTGTACACATTTATGGGGTACAATGTGATTTTTGGTACAAAATTACGTGTAGTGATGAAATCAGGATAATTATTACACTCATCCTCTCAACCCTTTGCCATTGCCCTCTATTGGGAACATTCCAAATCCACTTTTTAGCTGCTGAGATGTATAGTAAGCTGTTAACTATTGTACATTCACCAGCTATAATTTATAAAACTGCAGATTATTCCTCTTATCTATCTATAATTTTATTTCAATTAGCTAACATTTCTCTATTTCTTGGATATTTATTTATTTATTTATTTATTTATTTGTTGTGGATTTCAGGCCACCATGTCCCAGACTTCAACTGCAGTCGGTCATGTGGGAGTCCAGCACTTCAACCAACACACAACCTACTGGCTCTTATTTTAATAAAGCATTAGTGATTTACTTCACACTATTAGATATATTATTTTACTAATTATTAAATCAATTAGATGCTGACTTGATTAGGAGAATAAGGAATGGATTTTATTACATCATTTTTACTATCACTGTAAAAAATCTACTCAATAAAGTTTGAGATGGAAGGCACTATTATAGTCCAATAAATTTACACTTAATATAAAAGGCATGTATTTTTTTACTTTCTGCTATAAATATATTTTTAACCTAGACCAACTGTGAGCTTCTGTGACTGGGAACTATCCCAATAAGAAGTTATATAGCTATTTAATATCTTAATATCATTTATTAAAATTAACAATCATATTAAAACAATTAAAAGAATATTTGTTTTGGCCTGAAGTGCTGATGTTTAACTTATAAAGGATACAGAAAATTTGAACATTTATTGTAATTTAGATATACATGTGTAGCTAAAGCCATTCAAACTTCTTCACAATAGCCTTAGAATAAAATCAGTGGCAAATAAATCAAAAGTTTCTAATTATATATTTATATATATATATATTATGTACTTTAGACCTTTTACATACATAAAATATATACATTTTCCTTCCACATTTAAGGTCTAAACAAAGAAGTGTAATACTTAAGGACTCAAAATTTGAAGCAATCTGATGCCAATGCAGTGAATAAGAGTTAAAGTAGCTATTATCTTAACTACTGTCTAGGTAACTCTTTTTAATATTTGCCAGAGGGCATGTGTGTTCATCAGAGAGAGACAGGGAGAAAGAGGGAGAGAAAACACCCCTAGTGGGGCATGTTCATACAGCAATCTATTCTCCTTCATTTCTCCAAACTGCTAGGATGTGGGGTACCCATGCACCAGTGCCTGTTGTATTTTTCAAATTACCAAAGCTGAGATTTAACTGCCGTGTTGTCCATGTGGGATCTGGTTTCCTTACCCATGGAGTCAGTCTTACTTTTCTATTAATGATTTACATCGATTAAGGGAGATAAAAATTGTACTCATTATATGAGGAGAATACTACTCTGCCAGAATTTACTAATAGCAAAGAAAACAGTCATTTAGAGATTGCACCAGAAACCAGTTATTAAAGAAAACCATCTTGGAAGAAATCTATTACAAAGCATAAGTAAGAACTGCACAAACATGTAAAATAGAATAACAAAAATGTGAACATAGGAATATAAATACATATAAACATGGAAACCAAAGTAAAAGATTAAGTGATAGTGGAAAGAGCCAAGACAAAAGAAAATAGATCAAATATATATAAAGATAGAGGGATTTTTAAAAAAATAATTAAGGCACCTAGAAATTATATAAAGACCCTATGAGAGATTAGATAGTTTGGTAAATAGAAAGATATATAGATAAATATTTTCTCATGGGTCCTTTATTTTGTATATAAATATAAAATTTTATTTATACATACACATATATATGAGTAATATAAATGAATAATAAAGATTTATTATTTTGTTTTTTATTTTTTGAGAGGTTTTAGCTATAGAGAACATGCACCCACCAGAAAGACAGAAAGAGACAGAGAGACAGAAAACAAGAAATAACCTCCCAGGGGAGATGGCCACACCGCAATCCCTTCTCCTCCATTCTCCTCTTGGGATCTTGGGCATGCACGCACACATGCCTGGCATGAGTTTAAGCCACTGGTCTGGGATTTGAACCACAGTCAACTACATGGGAGTCCAGTGATATAGCCATTACGTCAACTGCTGGTCCTGAGATTTATTATTTTAAATAATAAGTGAAAAATACAAAAATGTTTTGTTTAAAATATTATTTTGCTTATGTTTTATTTTAAATAACAGTACAGAGTATTCTAGAATTATTTAAAAAATCAGATTGAAAATAACAGCAAAGAATACCAAAAAAAGATATAAAATGCTAAATAATTAAGAAAAAATGTAAAAAATAATTATCTGTTAGTGAAGATCTATCCCAGATCCTGCCAGCTACACCTTTTGTTATAGGAAAAATCTGAGCCCAATTAAATTTAACAGTTTATTTGAATAAACAGTAAGTATAGATCTGAGTAGCATGCCTGACAAAAATTGGTTCAGAACGTTCCACCTACCGTATGTGCAACTTAGAACAAAGATAATAATATACATACCAAGGAAGTGGCATGAAAAGCCATCTGCCTTGACTTCAGTTGGTATTCATCTTATTGATCCTACTGTGATCAGCTGACAGCCTGTGATTCACTCAGTTGATGTCACTGGCTGAGGCTCAGATGTTTTTACCAGAATATACTCCTAGCTTAGGTTACAATCTCCTTTTTCTATGGAGACTGCCTTTGTCTAATTTATTAAGACAAACTGTGGCTTACAGATCTAACCCTGGTTTCATTCTCTTTAGAAGGGGGCAAGTTAATGAGACTTAAACTTACCCATACAGACCTTTACCTACTTTGTGTAAGTCACCTTGACTTAGTTCCTGTACATATCCTTGAAATCTCCATCTACTATAGTCAACCTTGACTTACTTCCTGTTGTCAAGAAGCGTATGCTCTTTTTCTTGGAGAGGTCTTTGCTAAAGGGCGTGTGCGCTTGCCAGACAGACAGAGAGAGACAGAGAGACAGAAAATGAGAAATCTCCCCCCAGGGGCGTTGGCCACGCTGCAATCCCTTCTCCTCCATTTTCCTCTCAGGATCTTGGACACGCACGCACGCACACGCGCCCGGCGTGAGTTTAAGCCACTGGGTCCGGGACTCGAACCGTGGTCGACTACGTGGCAGTCCAGCGACATAGCCATTATGCTAACTGCTGGTCCCTTGTATGCTCTTTTATAGCCACAATTCTGGTGACTTGTGATGTCCACCAAGGTGGAACTCCAATCCATGATCAAAAGCAGGATCCCTCTCTAAAGGTTGGACTCTAACCCATGATCAACAGAGATAAGACAAGAAAGGTTCAGTCACTTCTAGTGAGTCTACTCACCTCAGAAAACTCAAACCTGATGTGGTCTTAGTTCTTAAGACTGTTTCTTAATGGGGAGAGTGGATCCATTGCCTCATGTGCACAAATTTACCAAGGTGAGTCTTGAAGAAAGAATCTTATTGTAGGTCACCCCTATGGCTTAGCATTCAAGGAGGCAGGAGTGTTACAACTTGAGTTATGGCTCAAGGGCTACAGTTTATGCCTCAGATCAGACTCCCTGAAAGTAATAAGGCTGACTTTTTAACAGAGAAATAGATATTGCTACCCTGCTCCTATTGGCCCATAAATAAAAATAAAGAACTGTTAAGGCCTTTCTAGGTTAACATGAGCTTCACTCCCACTGGTCCATTTTCAGATCCTTTCTGCAGCTGAGGTTGATTTTAGCTAATTCAGCTTTTTCAGTGCATGAATCCTGCGAGAAAACGTACAAAAACAGTTTTCTTTTATCTTTTGTTTGTTTTTCAGTCTAGTTCTGGCCATTTATACTTGCCCAGGATTTTAAGTGCCCATCTTTAGTGATATATTTTCTAAGAAAAGAATTAAAAAGAAATCTTTAATTGGCATGATAGGCTCATGATCAGTAACATAGATGTTTGCTCAACAAACCGAGATGGCTTTAGGGAATAATAGTAAATAGTGTTATTTATTTTAAAACTATTATAACTATTAAACTATATTATAAATTGTAGAATAAAGCCAATATATAGTTCTACTAATGCCAACTGGCATTAAAATGTTCAAAATTAGACAAAAGACATGTAAATATAAACAATAAAAAATGTAGATGCAATATAGCAATCTTATAGTTGAATTAGAAACATAGATATTAACATATTTTCTAATGATACACAACACACACATACACACACACACATATACAAACACAACGATTTACACATGAACACACTCACATACACATACACTTTTCCTAACACCATTCATGAAAGTAAGTCATGGAAGCAGTAACAATTCAATAGCATTGAACATTTGTAGCATCAAAATTTTGAAATCTTAATGTCACTTCTACTAAAGGGAAACAAGGATATTTGTAAAAACAGGTTGTTATATGGCAGGAGCAAAACAAATACAACGTAAAGGGAAAATCCAGTCATTTTATTTTGCTTAACAGCAGAGATATTACTAAACATCCTTTGGAATATATCAAGAGGACACAGAAACAACC
>NW_006203794.1:1167950-1220495 GCF_000334495.1 Tupaia belangeri chinensis | reverse complement strand
CTGACCTAATATGAGTGTATTTAATCATCAAGAAAAATAGCTGGAATTTTTATACACAAATTGTTTATCCACATACTTTTCTGTGATCTACCTAACTATGCATTGAAGGTTGTTAGGGCACCAACTCATACTATTAACATTCATAAGTAAAAGTAAAGAATTAATAATATGAATGATATTTTAAACTATTTCCAGGTACTAAAAAACTAATCAGGAAAGTTTTTCACATGAGATTCTAGCTGTATTTGTTTCCTAGAGCTGCTATAACAAATTACCACAAACTGAGAGACTTAGACACAACAGAAATATTGGGTCATCGGCAAATATATGTATTTCAACAATAACTGAATTGAATCCAGCATGTGCTAACCTAAGTTAAAATAGATATATTATGAGATATATTTTTTAAAAACCAGGAATTAAAATTCACATGGAACCAAACTTCTTTTTTTTTTTTTGGAGAGATTTTCGCTATAAGGCGCATGCGCTCGCCAGACAGACAGAGAGAGACATAGAGACAGAAAGCGAGAAATCACCCCCCAGGGGGGATGGTCACGCCGCAATCCCTTCTCCTCCATTCTCCTCTCGGGATCTTTGGCACACACGCACACACGTCCGGCGTGAGTTTTAAGCCACCGGGTCCGGGATGTGAACCGCGGTCGACTATGTGGGAGTCCAGCGACATAGCCATTATGCTAACTGCTGGTTCCCGAAACCAAACTTCTTGACTGGCATCTTGAGCAATCTAAAATATTAAATGAACAAAAATGCCTGCCTAAAAGATTCATTGCAAATAGCAAATGAAAAACCTAAGAAACAGTCTAAAGACATGAGGAAAGAGAATTATACCCTGTTTTTTTCTCTTTACTCATCTTTATCTCAATTTTCTGAGTTTATTAACTTTTTGTTCAATTACTTTTGTAGAGTTAGGAGAATTGCTGAAAACATTCAAATTCAATTTTTATGGTTTTTATAAATGAAAAATTGGTAAATCCGCTGTCTAATCTTGCACACAAAGGAAAAGGGAGTCAAGTTCATAAACTTAAGCAGTTTAAGACTTGATACTTTTAGAGTTCATTTAAATTAGGTCATTTTTAGTAAATAAGATTATTGCTGAGGACAACCAGTGGCATGATGGTTAAGGTGGCTGGAACCCACATGGCCAACTGTGCAATCAGAGTTCTGGATCCACTGGCTTAGAAAACATACGAGGCACATGTGCATGAGTGCCCAAAGTCCCTAGAGAAGAATAGAGAAAAAAGGATTGCTGCTTGGCCATGTCTCCTTAGGAATGAGTTCTCACTTTCCTTCTTTCTCTCTGTCTGTCTCTGGTGAGCACACCTACCCTACCTATAGCAAATTAAAAAAAAAAAAAGTTTGATTAAAATTATTTAAGTAATTCAGGTATAATTATTAAGAACAAGTGATTTAAGTAGATGTACTTAGATAAACTTTCAATATAAGAAATGTCCTTACTCTATTAAAAGACTTTTTAAAAATCATTTATTGGGACCAGCAATTGGTGTAATGACTATGTCGTTGGACTCCCACGTAGTAAACTGCGGTTTGAATCTTGGACCTGGTGGCTTAAACTCACGCCGGGCGCGTGTGCGTGCATGCCCAAGATCCTGAGAGGAGAATGGAGGAGAAGGGATTGTGGCGTGACCATCCCCCCTGGGGAGTGATTTCTCGCTTTCTGTCACTCTGTCTCTCTCTGTCTGTCTGGCGATCGCACGCGCCCTATAGCAAAAACCTCTCAAAAAAAAAAAAAAGAATCATTTATTGAATTTATTTTTTTAAATACTTTCTGTATTTAAATTTTGTATTTATTTTTTAACTCAACCATGGAGTAACAGAGTGAGAGTGAGAGTGAGAGAGAGGGAGAGAAAGAGACAGGAGGGAGAAAGGGAACGTGAGAAAGCAAGCCACCAGGTATGGGATTCGAACTATGGCTGACCATGTAGGAGTCCAGCACTTTAACCACCATGCCACGTGCTGGGGCCATAATTCAATTTTTTAAAATTGATGTAGGGCACTTGTGCTCAGCAGAGAGAACAGAGAGAGAGAGAAAGAGAGAAAGAAAAGAAAGTGAAAAGGCAGTCTGCCAGGTCCAGGACTTGAACTGGAGTCCAGCACTTTAACCACTATGCTATCTGCTGGCCCTATACTAAAAGGTTTTAACATCCTTGTCACAAATGGAAAACTAAGGCTAAAATAAAATCTGTACAATATTATTTCCATGTCAAGAAAGAAAAAAAAAAAACTAAAAGAGTAAAAAATATTTTCCTTCTCTATAATTATTTATTACAGAGTTAAGAAAGATATTTGGGACCAATAATAAACATGCTCTGAAAGATGAAATGCCGTGTGAGAAAGTACATGCTTCTAGAGTTATTCAGACTGTTGGTATATACTAGACATGATAAGGAAAAAATATCTAAGTATATGAAATATGTGAGTTACACATTTGGTAAGAAGAAAATTATAAAAAGGCATGAAGATGTTTAAAGGGAGTATTTAAAGAATATTTCAACATAAGGATTTATGGGGGCCAGCAGGTGGTATAGTGGTTAAGTTGCTGAATTTTCACGTAGGTGACCACAGCTTGAGTCCTGGACCTGGGTGTGTTTGTATGCATGACCAAAATCTTAAGGGAAGAAAGGAGGAGAACGGATTGTGAGGTGGGCATCCCCCTGGGGAATGATTTCTCACTTTCTGTCTCTCTGGGAAGCTCATGTACCCTATAGCAAAAAATTTATCTCAAGAAAAAGAAAAAAAAATAAGGATTTATGAAGAAAACAGAAATAAGGCAAGAAGGAATCCCCCCAAAAAGAAGAGAGAAATGTGCACATGAGGATGTATTTCTGGTTAAAAAATAAACGTTGTAATTATCCTAAAGTAGAATGACTTGATTTGCTCTGTAATGCAAAGTGGAATATAGGAAAAACATGAATGAATAAGAGAATAAGAAAGCTATAGGAGCTTTGTGCATAATGAATCTGATGGCAGCAATTTTATGTGTGATGAAGCTGCCTAAGATTAAATTTAAAAGGATATTTATAAGTTTTCCTATGAAATTGAACATTAATACTAAAAGTATGCAAAATTAGAATTAGAATTGTGTTTTTCTGCTAAAACAGTCATGTTTTCTTAGAGTATTGTGTGATTAATACTCATTCCAGATATGTTCTAAAATTCCCATAAATTTGATTATGCTACTGAATTAGGTATAAATTTTCACAGACCCCATTAAAATTGTTAAGATATGTAACATAAGTGGACCCCATGACATTGACGTAACTCAGCTTCTTTGTGTCGATATATGTAATAAGTGGCAGAATCCATTTGATTTGGAAAAACAAGCTTGGCATTTAAGAGAAGATGGGCATTCATCCCTTTATTTACTCTAGAGTTCAGGAAATACGATGGCTTTAACACATTTTGCTCAAATTATTCTTTCTGATATATTTGTGAGTTATTTCTAGTCTCTGTTTCAGTGGTGGTACCATAAATATCTTTGTCTACATGCTAGTTACTATGTTTTGTTTTTTTTTTTGTAAAATACATTTTTAAAACTCAGATTTCTCGATAAGAGAAATACATATATATATATATATACATATATATATATATATATATACACACACATATGAATGCATATGTACATATCTCTCTCTATATATATAAATATGATTTCACTACTATTGCTAAATATTCCTAAATAAAAATCTTAACATTTCTATATGTACAAGTAACATATGAGAGTATTTGTTTTCCCACATCCATATACACAGAGTTTGATGGATTTTTAATAGATAGGGAATTGTATCATTGTGAATTATGGGCATGTATTCCCACATAAGTAATATTGATCATTTCCCTTAAAGACACAGAAAGTCATTTGCATTGATTAACCTGAGAACTAATGGTTTATACATTTTAAGATTTTCCATGATGATAGTGTTTTTCTTCTTAATTTTAAGCATTTCTTTATATGTTCAGATGTTAGTACGCTACATGTAATAAATGCATTAAGTTTAACTTGTATTGTTCTGTTTTGTTTTTAGTTTGGAGTTTGTCTTTTGAGTTTTCTCACGGGCAATTCTGTATTTGAAATGCAGCAACATGAGATATATAAACATTTTGCTATATAATGTTAAAATGCATTTTGAACCACCAAAACAGGAGATATTGTATGCTTGACTTAGAAAGGTTACTTGAGAGGGGTACATTTTAATATAAATATTTAGAAACATGGTTTTCTATGAAATAAAATTTTGTGAACATTCGGTTAGAAGGATTTTTCTTTTTTGTGTATACATTTATATTAGGTCTTCTTAAAAATCAGAAAAAGAAAAATCATGGCTTTGTATTAATTTTAGATTATTGTTTTAAGAAATCATCCCACACTTAGTGACATAAATCAAAACAAATTTATTACTTTTTATTTCTGTAGAACAGACACACAACAGAGATATCCATGGGTTAAAGACAATTTTTAGGCATTCCTTTCCGGAGTATCTGAGAGAAAATTCACTTTCTTGCCGTTATCATCTTCTGAAGAGGAAGTTCTGCCTTCCATTTTTTGTACAGTAAGTCTCATACTCCTTACCTTAGGATCCTCTTACTCCATCTTTAAAATAAATAGCATTGGTTGCATCTATCTGACCATCCCCCTTTTATTCTGTCCAAACTCTAAATATACTTTATTTTACATGTATTTTTAAGAGTAAGGCAAATTTCCTCATAAAATAGTCAAGTATTCAAAAAGTGTAATTGCAGCCACATGCTATTTCCTAAATTTTACTATTTGATTTCTTTTTTTAAAGATTTTTGCCATAGGGTATGCGTACTCGTTGAAGAGAGACAGAGACAGAAAGTGAGAAATCTCCCACCAATAAGGATGGCCACACCACAATTCCTTCTCCTCCATTCTCTTCTCAGGATTTGAGCATACACCCACTTGTACCCAGCGTGTGTTTCAAGCCACCAGGTCCAGGATTTTAACCACAATTTTCCATGTGGGAGTCCAGCGCCTTAACCTCTATGCTTCCTGCTGGCCCCACTATTTTATTTGTATCTCAAATTAAAATGCAATATTTCTAGTCCATTAAAAAGCTTTTCTGGGACCAGCAGATGGTGTAATGGTTATGTTGCTGGACTCCTACATGGTTGACCATGGTTCAAGTACTGGACTAGGCGGGTTCCAACTCACACCTGGCATATGTGCGTACAAGCCCAAAGTCCTGAAAGGAGACTGCAGGAGAAGGCATTGTGGTGTGGTCATCCCTCTGGAGGGGGTGGGGTGATTTCTCACTTTATGTCTCTCCATCTCTCTCTGTTTGGCAAGCACAAGTGCCCTATAGCAAAAATCTCTCTAATTTTTTTTTTTTTTACAAAGTAGGTACTTTTGTTCTAGAAGTCTCATTATGCTTGCTTTCTTTTTTAATTTAGATTTCATCATTGTGTATCTCTATGGCATATGATATGATTTTTAAACATATTCATAAAATATATGACATTCTAATCAAGAATATTACCATATGGGACCAGCAGTTAGTGTAATGACTATGTCGCTGGACTCCCACGTAGTCGACCACAGTTTGAGTCCCGGACCCGGTGGCTTAACCTCACGCTGGGCGTGTGTGCATGAGTGCCCACTAGAGGAGAATGGAGGAGAAGGGATTGTGGTGTGGCCATCTCCCCTGGGGTGTGATTTCACACTTTCTGTCTCTCTGTCTCTCTCTGTCTGTCTGGCAAGGGCACGCGCCCTATAGCAAAAAGCTCTCAAAAAAAAAAAAAAAAGAATATTATCACATACTTCATTTTCAGCAGAGAACTTATCATCCTTTTCTCTATTGAGTGTTTCCTTTTTCTCCCACTCATCCTTTACCATCTACTACCCTCCCTTACAGTATCTGATATCTACACTTAACATCCATACTATCATTTTTTCAGATCTTTAAACTTCTGGCATGCAGTGCAGACATTTAGTGTATTTTGAGCAGAAATGTGCATTTAATTTCTTTCAGAATTGGCTTACTTTGCTTAAAATTAAGTCTATTTCATCCACATTGAACCAAATGATAGGGTCTTAGTCGTCCTTACTGCTGAATAATAGTCCACCTATATATAGACCACAGTTTTTCCAATCCACTCATTAGTTAATTAGGCACTCAGGCTGTTCCCATATTTAGCAGTTATAAATAATGTACACTAAACATGGATGTTGCAGATATCCCTGTGTCTGAATATTTTCCTTTTGGTAAATATCAAAGAGTAGGATTATTGAACTATATGTAGCTCTATCTGAAGGTTTTTGAGGAAAGTATATGTTTTCCACAATGGCTGTGCTAAATTACATTCCCACCAATAGTGTAGGAGAGTTCCATTTCACTACAGCCTCACCAGCACTTGTCATTCTTCATTTTGTTTTGTTTTGTTTTTGTTTATTTATCAAAGCCATTGTGACTGAGAAATAGTATTTCAGTGTGGTTTACATTAGCATTTCCCTTACGATAAAGGATGCTGAACATTTTTATGTGTATTTTGGATATTTGTATGTCTTCCCTGGAGCATTATCTTTATCTCAGCCATTTTTTTGTTTATTCGTATTTATTTATTTATTTATTTATTTATTTATTTATTTTGGAGAGGTTTTTGCTATAGGGCACATGCACTCGCCAGAAAGACAGAGAGAGACACAGAGACAGAAAGCAAGAAGTCATCCCCCAGAGGGGATGGCCACGCCGCAATCCCTTCTCCTCCATTCTCCTCTTGGGATCTTGGGGACTTATGCGCACGTGCCTGGTATGAGTTTAAGCCACCAGGTCTGAGACTCGAACCACAATTGGCTACATGGGAGTCCAGTGACATAGCCATTAGACCAACTTCTGGCTCCACAGTCATTTTTAAATTGGGTTATTAGACTTTTCACACTTGAGCGACTTTAATATTATTTATTCTGGTTATCAATGCCTCTCTGAGTCAGTTTGGGAATATTTTCTCCCGTTTTGAGAGTTATCTCTTCACTTTAATTCTTGTTACCTTTGCTGTATAGAAGCTTTTTAGCTTAATGTAGTCCCATTTGTCTATTTTTGGGGTTATTGTCCATGCTTTAATGGTATTATTTATCTTGTAATCACTTCTACCACTGAACATAGGTGGTATAGTTCACCACTCATAAGGACTGATGTAATTAATGTGGTCCCAGACAGAAAATCCAAAATTAATCTTCTGATCTGCACAGTTCTTTTTGCCATTTAAGGTAACATGCTCACAGATTTCTTGGATGAGTATTGGGGAGGGATGGAGTAGATACGGGCATTGTTTTGCATACTGTAGTACTTTGCTCTGAGTATTTATATTTTAAGTTGAACCGACAAGTAATTTGATTTTATAGTTAGTACATTTACTTAAATTTACTTTTTCTTTAGTTTTATATATCCTCAAATATTCTTCCTATGGAATAAAAAAGGGATATTATAAGTCTAAGTAAAGAAGTTGTACTTATAAATTATCAGTCCAACCTCTAACATATGATATTTCTTTTTCTACCAAATACCCACATAACAGTAATTTTCCTTACTTTATTTTTAAAGTTTTCTTTAAACTTTAAGTATTTAAAAACTTTATTTCATTCAGTAGTTTCATTTATACTGCATATACATATATATTACATTCACTCAAAATACATTGTGAATGTATCTTTAAGTGGCATATTTTCTCTTCTTAACATGACTAATTTAAATCTGAATTTAAGGATGAATGAATTCACAGTTTAACAGCTATTGCTTTTTTTTTTTTTTTTTGCACTAGGGAATAAAAAATACCCTTAGAAATTAAGGTTGAAGTTAATTTATTTCCCATTTAATTTGCAAGTGCTTGAGTCATAAATTATGTACTACTGTGACTTAATTGTATGTTATGCTAACAACACAGGAGTCTAATTTCAAAGGAAGAGTTAAAGTTGTAAGTATCTTAAATTATTAAGGAATTGTCAGATAATGGTGGAAATCAAGAATTGGAAATGAGGTAGTTTTATTGTTATTTGATCTATATCTAGTATAGGTAATTTTCTATCTAGCTTTCATTTTCAGGCTTGCATATTTAAAAGAAAATGAAGTAGGCTTGTTTTGGGGGTAGTTTACAATATAAACGTTGAAAATATCTCTTTTTTAAAAGGTTAAGAAAATAAAGTATCATTGGTTTAAGTAAACTATAAAAGATATTTAGGCTGTTTCCATATCTTGACTATTGTAAATAATGCTGAAATGACTTTTGTTACTAAGACTGTATTATGTATTGAAATTTTTCTAAGCCAATAGATTTCAGATGATATTATTGCTATGTTAATTAGCTTGATAGTGGTATCTCTCTCTCTCTCTCTCTCTCTATATATATATATATATATATACACACACACATATATAATTTTTATAATTTATATCTATAATTTTGGATTCCTTCCAGCTCTTTGGAATTCTCTTTCTCATACTAGCCAGTTCTTGACAGTAAAAGTTGGAAAATGTGCCCTCAGGACAGCAAATGTCCTGTCACTCTTTGGTTTGTACCTCTTATCATCACATACAATAAAAATGTTCGTTAATCTTGTTCCTCTTTATTCCTCTACAAGTTAATTCATTTATGTTTCTAAGAAGCTATTATTTGCAACCTATCTAATGTTTTCATAATATTAGGACCAGAATGAAAGTCTCATGTAAATTTCAACACCTTCACCTGAAGAAGTTCATAGCTTTTTTTTGAAAACTAAGTAAAATAAATGACTTGCTCAAAAATTAATATAAAAATTCACCCACAAGGACTTAGAAATACTGAATAAATTATAATATAAATTGTAGGTAATTTGTAGGCCGTTTTACCAAACATGGGTAGATTTGTTTTCTTCTTATATAAATGTTTCCAGAATTCAGAAAATAATTGAAACATTTCTACTCATGATTACACGGGAATAAATTTGATACAAAATTGAACACAGGTCAGAAAATGTACCACAACAAAAGCCTATTTATGAAAAAGCCAGCAGTAATATTTAGCCATGGAACAGTTCAGGAACCAGAAAAGTTACTGACGGCATCTTTTATGTAGGGGCAACTACTATGCCAGCTTCTCTGCTGCCTCAGTAGCAAGCATCTGAGCTTTCCTGACAGTTACCTATTCTAAAGCAGATCGTCATTAATATACTTCTATATTTCTATCATTGTTTTCATTATTTTATAATAGTTATTAGGTTCGATTGCTGTTTTATGCATTTAACTTTGTATTTTTTAAATACAGATTTTAAATGTATTTTCGTCAATGAGTGGAATGTTTGGCATCCACTTTTTAAAATATCCTTTTTTGGAGAGCGAGAGATTTTTTTCTATAGGGTACATGCTCTCACCAGAAAGACAGAGAGACAGAAGGTGAGAAATGGCCCCCCAGGGGGGATGGCTTTGCCACAGTCCTTCTCCATTCTCCTCTCAGGACCTTAGGCACACACGCACATAAATTTTAAGCTGCCAAGTCAAACCACAGTCGACTACGTGGGAGTCCAGCAACATAACCATTACATCATCTGCTTGTCCCTAAAAATGGTCTTAATCTTGGGGCCAGCAGGTGGTGTGGTGTTTAAAGCACTGGACTTCTACAAAGCTGTGTTTGAGTTCCACATCTGGTGGGTTGCTTTCTCTGTTTCTTTCTCTCACACACATATGCCCTATAGAGAATTAAAAATATATGTTAATAATAATAATAAATAAAATTAAATAAACAATTGCTTTTAAAAAATGTTCCTAATTTTAAGGGAAATAATAGATGACAGCAGTAGAGCTATTGGTGGGGGGACAATAAGCATCTATTGGAGGCAAGTGTAGGCTGACCATGTGCCAGCAGCAGCTCAACCAGCCTGTTCCTTCTTTTGGAGAGGTTTTTGCTATAGAGCGTGTGCACTTGCCAGAAAGACAGAGAGAGACAGAGAGACAGAAAGTGAGAAATCACTCCCCAGGGGGGATGGCCATGCCACAATCCCATCTCCTCCATTCTCCCCTCAGGATCTTGGGCATGCACGCTCACACTCCTGGTGTAAGTTTAAGCCAAAAGGTCCAGGACTCGAACCATGTTTGGCTACATGGGAGTCCAGTGACATAGCCATTATGCCAACTGCTGGTCCCATCAGTTCTTAAGACGTTCCTATGGCCACATATTCCTGGCTATCTTGATATCTGCCTGTTTTAAAAAACCTAGTTGTACATATTTCTCTTTATTTGGAAAATTTTCAGATAGTATTTCATAAAAGAGGTTTTCCACGCCTTTAGCAGATTCTTCATCTTCTGGAATACTCATTTGTATGGACATTTGGTCATTTCATGGTGTCTAGAATCCCTATATGTTGTCCTCATTTTTTCTTTTCCTTGGTTGTTTATTTTTCTTTCTTTTTTGGTGATTTAGTCTATGTTGGATGTTTGAGACTTTGTCTTCAAGGTCAGAAATTCTTTGCTCTGCATGGTTCAATCTGCTGTTAATGCTTTCTAGGAAGACATTTTTTTAAAGAATTATTTAATTAAATTAATAAATTAATTAATTTTAATTTGGAGACAGAAAAAGAAAAAGAGAGAGGGGAAGTGAGAGAGGAAACTGCCACATCTAGGACTCAGTCTGTGGTCAACCATGTGGGAATCCAGGGCCTCTAACCACAATGCCAACTGCCAGCCGCAACTTTAATTTCTTGTATTGTGTTCTTTGTTTCCTGAAGTTCTGTTGATTCTTTTTTCGGCTGTCTGTCTATTTCTTTATGAAATTCCTCTTTTATGTGCTGAAATAATTTTCTCATTTCCTGGAACTGATTGTTTTCTCTTGCATCTTGTTGAGTTTTGTCACTATGAATATTCGGAATTCTTTTTCTGATATTCCCCTGTACTTCTCTGTGCTGTCCACTATTGATGAAGGGCCACTGTGCTCACCTGGAGAAGAACTACGACCTTGTTTACTCATGTTTCTTCAGTATCTGTGCTGGTTTCTAGTCATCTGATGCAGTATTCACTTTTTCTATTTATTGGAGTAGATTCTGTAATGTTGCTAGAGGAAATTTCAGCCTTAGCTCATAGGTGTGTTCCTATTAGAGGCTCTGTCTCCCAGGTCAGAGCAGTAACGGGTAACTTCAGGTGTTTGCTTCTTCTACCAAACATTCAGCTCTTGATGACGTGGTAGCAAGCTAAGGAAATGGAACTTGGTGAAGAGGATCAAGTCACACGCTGTGCAAAGCACAGTGCGTGGGTTGGTATACCAGAAGTTTCAAAGTTGCTTCCTGGTCCCAAGTGTAGACTCACCATAAAGCCTGCCCAGATGAGGTCAAGACACCCAGCAGGTGGGTGGGACCAGGCCAGGCCATTGGAATGGTGGGGGACAGAGTCCAAAAGTTTCAAAGTTGTCCCAGGCCCCAGGTGTATACTCACCCTAAAGCCTACCAGACGTGGCTCCTTTTTTCCCCCCAGAAGATTTTTCCTTACGGTGTGTACACTCCCTGGAAAGAGACAGAGACAAAAGAGGGAAAGTAAGAAATCACCCTTCATGGGGTATAGCCATGCTGTAATCTCTTCTCTCCATTCTCTTCCTGGGATCCTGGGCATGCACGGACATATACTTGGCATGATTTTCAAGCCACTGGGTTTGGGAATTCAACTGCCACATAAGCACTACACCATCTGCTGGTCCCAAAACATGACTGTTTCTAAATAACTTGTGACATTGACCTATGTTATGATTCCTATTTTTTTTTTTTTTGGAGAGGTTTTTGCTATAGGGCATGTGTGCTTGCCAGACAGACAGAGAGAGACACAGAGACACAAAGCGAGAAATCACCCCCCCAGGGGGGATGGCCATGTCGCAATCCCTTCTCCATTCTCTTCTCGGGATCTTGGGCACGCACGCACACGCGCCCGATGTGAGTTTAAGCCACTGGGTCCAGGACTTGAACCATGGTCGACTATGTGGGAGTCCAGCGACATAGCCATTATGCTGGTCCCGATATGATTCCTATTTTAATCTCACATTATTTTAAGTATTATTGCTTTTATTTAATAATATATTTTGATACTGCATAGAATAAGTCTTTTCTTATTTTTTCACAGGTATTAGCTATCCCTACATATATTCTTTCCCTGATATGTCTTAAAATAATCATGTTATGGGGCCATCAGCTGGCATAGTTGTCAAGACACTGGACTTCCACATAGGCGACCACAGTTTGAGTCCTGGACCTGGTGGCATGAAAATCACACCAGGCATGTGCACATATGTGGCCCAAATACCAGGAGGAGAATGGAGGAGAAATGATTGCAGTGTTTCCTTACTCCATTGGGGCATGATTTTTCACTTTGCTTATTACTGTCTCTCTCCAGTGAGTACATGTGCCCTTGCAAAATCCTTAAAAAAAAAAAAGTTATATTGTAAAAAATTCTGTCAAGGTAAATTCTTAGCTTAATGTTGAAATAATTAAGAACCTTCGGTATTTTATTCCAGAAAAAAAGTCTTTCCATGCATACATACATTTCTTTTTTTATTAATATTTTATAACATTTTTATATAAGTACTACACAATTTTTCTTGTTTATTTTTATTAATAGATGTTATTTATTTTTATGTTTGTTAGTGGAATTTTCCTATTTTTTTTCTAAATAGTTACTTCTAGTTCTTGGTAAAGTAATTTATATTATTAGGTTATTAAAAATAAATATGAATTAACTAATTACTTTCCAATTAGTAGTATTAACAGTCAAGAAAAGTGGTGGAAATCCCAGACAGAAGAACAGAGGCAATTGAGAATGTTGTCAGAGAATTACTTTCTTGAAGAGCATTGGCCTCCAAAGTCACTCTTTTGACCAATCCAAGTAATAATGCCAGATGTATTTAAATTGTTTCAGAGCACAGGAAGAGAAAAGGCACTCTAAAATTCTTTTTAACAGATTTGGTATGCTATTGATTCTAAAACCTAAAAGTACAGAACAATATCATTTGTGAATATTGAGCAAATACCTTAAATAAAATATGAGGAAATATAAGCAAGAATGTTCAAAGAATTTTGAAGCATGGAAAAAATGACTTTATTTCATGGTTAAATAATAGAAATAAAAGTTGAATAAAAAAACAGAAACAAGCTTAAAAATGCAACACTGGGAGAATGTAAGTCCCCAACCCATTATTACTCAATAATTACGTTAAAATGAATGTGATGAGGCAAATTAAGAAGCTACATTTGGCAGGGAAGATTCAACTCATCAGTACCTGGTATCATATGTTCAATTATTATAATTAAATTAATTTAAAAACTATTAGATGTCAAATTGAAATTTTCAGTTTTAATATTAAACAGTCAGCTCATTTTTTGTATACATCATGTACTAAGTACATTCTGCTTGAAGAAATGTTTTCATTTACAATAAAAATTTAGCTGTGAAAACATCTGTGAGCTGATTCAACAAGAATGTTTATAACGTTTCTGGAGATGCATTCCTAGGTGTCACTACTCAAATCTCTTTACATCTTCTGTTCAATAAAATTTCATTCTTTGTTTTGTTTACACAATTACTGGACAAGTTTCTGGAGATGTATACATACACCTCAATGTCCTGTCTCCTCAATTGTTTATTTGAAGAATATCCAATTATCATAAAACTTGTATATAATATCAAGCTGTGATATTCTCCCTAGAACTTTTTTGCAGAATTTCTAAAGCATTTCTTTCATGTTTTTAATAAGTATTTTAGTTCCATTTCTTTTTAAATCAGCAAATCATTGAATAATGAGGGAATACACCATTACAGAGACAATAAGCCCTTTGGTAAATGGGGAAGGAAAGCACAGTAAGCCAGTTTAGAACACGCGCAGATGCAACTTTACATTTCCCCAGTTTCTTGTACTATAAGTATCTTCTCATATACTGCTGATATGTGTATTGCTCTTTTCTATACAGTATACTTATGTTATTTTTCATTTTAGTGCTTGATTGAAGGTGATACTATTTATTCTTTTAAAAGTTATATGTATCATAATATTTCTGGAATCATTATTTATCTTTATATTTTTATAACATTTTCTTAAAAATGAGAAATAATATTGGTAGAATCTTGAAGTTTGAAAGCATGTATATATATATATATGTATAAGCTTATTAATATATATGCTTATATAGAGAGACAGAGAGAGAGAGATGTTTGTGTGTATGTATGTATGTGTGTATATATATATACACACACATGCACACACACACACACACACATATATATATATGTCATGTTTATTGATAGAAATGAAATAAATTTCACTTTAAGGAAAATTTGTATTGCAGTAGCTTTTAGAAGGAAAGTTTCCATCCACATTTTACAAATGTTTGTATTCTTTTCAATTTTGGATATGCAAATACATTAGATTTGCAATCTAAATGATCATCAATAGGTAAATTGTTAATTAGTTGCTTCATTCACCATACAATGCCTTCTTTACAACATTTTATACACTTATACATATTTACATTACTATTACAGAAATTAAATTGAAAGAGATCTAAGTAGAAAATGATGTATATACTATGGCTTCATGCACATAAAAAAACCCACCATACCTGCATAGAATAACGCATAGTATACACATATATAGAATAAGATTGCATTTGTCCATATGTCCATGGTTGCACATAAACACTTTCCAGATTACTTAGCCATTGGAGACGTAGTGGGATGTGCCAAGGGAAATTGGCTCTTTGCTTAGGAGAGTCCATGGTGATGAAAATGAACTTTCTATTTTCACTCTAGTATTCTTACAATAAATTGCATTTCTACAAATAAGATATATCTGTACTTTAAAAACAATAAGTGAGAAATAAGCGTATAAGTGAACTAAATTATGGTTTAATCTAATTTCTGTATAGAAAACTAAGTAAATGTGATTAGTACATTCTTACATGATTCTTAAAATAATAATCATCACGATAATAAATATTACTTTAATGAAAATTATACATATATATATATATATATATATCCTTTTATGAGGAGATTAATACAATTTCTCAAGCAAAGAATAAAATTATAATTATAGGGACCAGCAGTTGGTGTAGTGGCTACGTCGCTGGACTCCCATGTAGTCGACCATGGTTCGAGTCCCGGACCCGGTGGCTTAAACTCATGCCAGGCAAGTGTGCATGTCTGCCCAAGACCCGAGAGGAGAATGGATGAGAAGGGATTGTGGTGTGGCCATCCCTCTTGGGGGTTGATTTCTTGCTTTCTGTCTTTATGTCTCTCTCTGTCTTTCTGGTGAGCACACACGCCCTATAGCAAAAATCTCTCCAAAAAAAAGAACAAATCATCATAATTATAACATAAATGTCTAATAGAAAACATGTATATAGAAGTTAATTTTTTAAAGAGAGATTTTTACTATAGGGTATATGTGTTGCTCAGAGAGACAGAGACAGAAATTGAGAAATCACCATCTGTCGCGGGTGATCACAGCACAATCTCTTCTCTTCCATTTTCCTCTCAGGATTTAGGGCATACACGTACACGCACCTGCCCTGAGTTTTAAGTTGCTGGATCCAGGACTCAAAATGTGGAAGTCCAACCATATAACCATTACGCCATCTGCTGGTCCCAAAGCTAAGTATTTTTTAAATTTCAATTTTATTGGTGAGCACCATAAACTTAAAATAGTTAAGTTTCCTTTAAATTATAAAGAGTATATATCTAAAAACAATACTTAAGATAATTTGCCTGTAGAAGAGCAAGAAACAGTCTATCTAAAATTAATCACTAGGGTCAGCCGGTGGTATAATGGTTAAAGTGTTGTATTTCAACATGGCCAACAGCTCGTTGGGTCCTGGATCTGGCAGCTTGAAACTTACGTTGGGTGTGTGCGTGTGTGTCCAAAATTTCAAGAATAGAGAGGAAGGGGTTGTAGCATTGTCATCTCCCTAGTGGAGATTCCTTATTTTCTCTCTCCCTGTCTCTCTGGAGAGCACACATACCCTATGGCAAAGATTTCTCCTAATTAATGAATTAATTAATAACCAAACAAAGAACAAGGATAAGTTAATACATTAAAATGGCTGTGTGCTGTACCATAAAGAGTAGAAGCTCTGTCATCTGCTGTCTTGAATTTAAGTTTAGTTGTGGCAATTGGTGGCTGTGTGACCTCCAAGTTAATTTATGTGACCTATTCTTAATTCATTATTTGTGACATGTGAAATATACTCATGCTTATTTCTAAATTGTTTAAGAAAAATTAGCATTTCTTCCGTATTATGACAATTTTTGTAGAAATGTTAAAACACATAATAATTACCTACTAAATATAGATGTTATCATACACATAACTTCTAATACCTAGATTCCCACCACTTTCAGTCCTAGCAAACCTTTCCAATGGTATTCATCAACTATGATGTTTCATTTAAAGCTGGCCTAGATGCTGTGCATATCGGTTGGTACCGTCTTCTTAAAGTATTCATGTCTCCTTTTTTTGCTCTTGACCAACTTTACTTATCTTTTCAGTGTTTCTGTTATATGAGATAGGTAAAGTAGCTTGTTCAATTCCTGATAAAATGTACTCTGAACTATGTTCCATAAAGCTAAGTTAGTTCATTTGAATACATGCAGTTTTCTGAAAGCCCAGTGAGCTTGTATTATTTCACAGGCACTAATCAAATATGTACTGATCACTCAGTGAGAAATTAGTAAGACACTATGCATAAAATCTCACACTGTCCTTTTACATATTTACAGTAACTCTGTCTTGTATTTTATCAAATAGGTTTACTAAAAAAAAATTATATTACATTATTTTCCTACAAGTTCTTATATTTTAGAATGACAAAGTGCTTTCTACATAATTATTGAAACAGATTTGTATTAAGTAACTTGTCATTGAATATTTTTATTACAATATATTGTTTTGATCATTTTTATATACTTAATATTTTCATGGGGAGTCATATAACCAGATAAAGAGAATACTTAAGATTTATTGGGACCAGTAGATGACATAATGGTTATGTCACTGGATTCCCACATAGTTGACGGCAGTTCAAGTTCTGGACCGGAAGACTTAAAACTTATATTGGGTATGTGTGAGTGTGTGCCCAAAATCCCAAGAGGAGAATGGAGAAGAAGGGATTTCAGTGTGACCATCCCATCTGGGGAATTGTTTCTCACTTTTTGTTTCTGTGCTCCAGTGAGTGTAGGCACTCTACAGCAAAAATCTCTGTCAAAAAAAAAAAAAAGAGAGAGAGATTTATTGTTTTTGTTTTATATTTAGTCTTTCACAGTCTCTAACCAAATACCTCTTATGAACAAAGACAGTTTAGAAAATGTTGAGTAACTGAAACTTTAGACCAGAGACATGATAATTTGCTTTACAAATTAGTTAAATCTTAATTTTATTTGTAACAATAACACATTCAGCTTCTCATGTCTTCTACTAGCACATAATATATATCTGGGCTAAAAAAGGGCTAAGAACTAATGACCAACAAGTTCTCTAAATGTACTTCTGTATGAAGCTCATCCTTGTTTATTAGGAACAATGTTTGCAATCTCTGAATAATGACCAATTTATGAAAATATTAGGTGGGGAGGCCAGCAGGTCGTGTAGTGGTTAAGGCACGGGATTCCCACATGGGTGACCCTGTTTTGAGTCCCAGACCCTACAGCTTTAAACTCATGCCAGGCACATGTGTGTGCATACCCAAAATCTCAAGAGGAGAATAGAGGAGAAGGGATTGGGGCATGGCCATCCTGTTTGGGGTTCTGATTTCTCACTTTGTCTCTCTCAGTCTGTCTCTGGTAAGTGCATGCACCCTATGGCAAAAAAACTCTCCAAAAGAAAAACAAAGAAAATATTAGGTGTGGTAATTGGATAATATTTGCTTGCAAATGCTCCATTTATGTTACTTGTATATGTTTGTAAATATTTAAATATTATTTATTGTTATAACAAATAATCGTGTTTTATAAATGTAATTATATTTAAATGAGGTGATTCCTACATTTATATTTGATATTAATTTTTTTAAATATTAAAAGATTATTTTAATAGGTAGTAGCAAGTGTTATTAAGTTTCAATAACAATAAACAGGGTATATTTTACCTTTCATTTCACTCACTGAGGAGTTAATAAGGAAGAAATGAATACTATTGGGCCATTAGAAAAGTCATGGTGCATTTTTGCATAGAAAAACAGGCTAAAAATGCATCATGACTTTTCCAACAACCCAATATATTGTAGAATGAGTCTTACTGTAAGAGCTAAATGTGCTATTTTGAATCGACTACTGTGTAAGATTCATTAAATACACAGGAAAGCTCTTCCTTGAGAAACCTGTCTTCTACTTATAGTTTCTCCTACTTTCATACAGATTATTGAATTATAGGACTATTACCATATGGTATTAAAAAATTCCTTCCGAGGGAGTGACATTTATTTATATTCAGTTAGAATTCTATTTACCTGTATGTTATTGAGCAATGGAAAGTTTTCATATATAACTATGTATAATATCATGCGCTCCTACTAATAAATAAAAAATGTAACATCTTTGTTATTGTTGTTGTTTTGGGCTTTCAGTCCTATAAACCAGAATGCCTTCATCATACATTAATACGTTAAAATTTTCAACAAATTGTCACAAGAACTTTCTGATGTTGTTTCTCATCAGAAATTAGTTGTTACCTAAGACACCATGATGTCATCTATGTAGTTCTGGACTATTTTCTATTTTGGAAGAAATTTTGAAAAGTGTGTTTTCTCTTTCTTTCTTTCTTTCTTTCTTTCTTTCTTTCTTTCTTTCTTTCTTTCTTTCTTTCTTTCTTTCTTTCTTTTCTTTCTTCATTTTAGGTAAAATACATATAAAAAAAGATAAAAAATAAATTTGCCCCAGACCAAGCAAATAAAAATTACAGTAATCAGATTAGCAGGTGGCATATTTGTTAAGGCAGTGGATTCCCACATGACCAACCTCAGTCCAAATCATGGACCAGGTGTGTGTGCATGTGTGCCCAAAATCTCAACAGGAGAATGGAGAAGGGATTGTGGTGTGACCATCCTCTCTGGGAGGTGATTTCTCACTTTACCTCTCTCTTTCTCTCTGTCCTGTGAGTGCACAGACCGTATGGCAACCATCCCCCCCCAAAAAAATTATAGTAATCAAAGATGTTTTTAATGCATTAAAACTATTTTTACTTACAGTTTTCTAACTACGACTAACCACTATACATCACCTTGGATAGAGGAGAAAAGGTTAAATAGCAAAGTAGCAATCTTAATTTAAAGCTCATGCATTTTATCACCCTTGGTGTTTTTCTTTACTTGCTGTCATAACAAAAGAGATTGTAAATTGGAACACTTTATTCTGAGAAACTTGCTACTGAAACAAAGTAATTTTTCTAAACTCTTTCTAAATTGACTGCCTTTTAATTTTAAAGTTAAACCATGCAAGTTTCTACAGTTTCTTTATTCTACCAGATGAATCCTTAATGAGTTTCTGTCATAGCTTATTTTCCCTTTCATGTTAGTATAAATTAACACTTCATTATAAAGCATTCATTTATTTAAAACAATGTTTTCCTTGATGGAAATGAAGAACTAAGTATTAACCACAATGATTAAGAGCAATTAATAGAAAGAGCTGTTAAGTCTTTAGATTATAGTACTTGATACTGTTTTATTTTTCTATCACAGATATTTCCAAAAGAACTGGCAATAACATCCATGCATGCAAAAAATATTTTACTTACCTAAAGAATAAGATTGTTACAATAGTTTACATTTTTTATATATTTCTGATGCGGGATCTTGAAGTGTACGGGCCCAAACTAGTGCCAAAATCAGGAACATAGGGTGTTCAGGTTCTAGTCCCATGCTTACAAAGAATTAGAGATGTGGACCAATGACAGAGTAATAGAGCAGAGTTAATTAAGAGAAAACAAAAAGCAGCTCCCAGAACAGAGAGTAGTCCCGAATAAGATGCAGAAGAGAAACTGAGGTGAGGGGTTTTTGTTGTTGTTGTTGTATTATTAGGCTTTTGCCATATGGTGTGTGCACTCACCAGAGAGAGAGATAGAGAGATAGAGAGAGAGAATGAGAGGGAAAGTGAGAAATCACCCCTCAGGTGGGATGATCACACTGTAATGCTTTCTCCTCCTTTCTTCTCCTGGAATTTTGGGCATGCATGCACAGGAATTTCAAGTCACAAGGCCTAGATTCAAACTGCAGTCAGCTAACTGAGAGTTCAGAACCTTCACCACACTGCCAGCAGGAACCAAGGTGAAGAGTTTTTAATAGAACAGTCTGAGCAATGGGCTGACTCTCTGATAATAAAGTGAGTTTTAGAAAATAGAACTGGCAGGTGGAGTGGTGATTAAGGGTGCTGGATTCCCACAGGGCCAATTGAGGTTCAAGTCACGGACCTGGTGGCTTGCTTTCTCACTTTCTCTCTCTCACTCTCTCCCTCTCTGGTCAAAATTAAAATAAATAAATGAATAAATAAAGTTAAATAGAATAATTCTTTTAAAAAAGAAAAGAAAAGAAAATAGGTATATGGGCCAGTATGTCGTGCAATAATTCAAGTGCTGAACTCCCACATGGCCTACTGCAGTTTGACTACCGAACCTGGCGGCTTGAAAACCATGGCCGGCACATGTGCATGCATGCCTAAGATCGCAAGAGGAGAATGGAGGAGAAAGAATTGCAGTGAAGCCATTTCCCCTGGGGAAATTTTTCTCAATTTCTCTCTCTCTGTCTGTCTTTCTCTGCCAAACACAGTTATTGAGCCAAGAAATGAGGAAAAAAAAAGGAAAGAAAGAAAATAGTTACATGGTAGTCTAGGTAATTTATTACACCATTCTTCTTAGAGTACAGACCATAGAAATCTGTACTTCTTGTTAGAAGGTAGTTAGCAAATAGAAACTGTTGCCCTTCTTAACAATAGCTGTTTTGAGTCATAATACAGACAACTCTGTTAAAACCTAGCCACTGTGACTCTATCTTGGGCCATGCTTACTTTGTTTCTAACTTGGGCTTTGACCCCATCTAGTGCTATGTCTCCTCTATCTTTTACATCACTTTTAATGCCCCAAACCCTAATTGCTGGCAAATATGGTCAAATAGAAATTTCATTTCATTACATAATTATGACCTAAGAGTATATAATAATGAATACTCAAAATAACTTGAAAAACAGATTGTCTGTATTTTTTTTTTTTTTTTGGAGAGGTTTTCACTATAAGTATAAGGCGCGTGCACTCACCAGACAGACATAGAGACAGAAAGCGAGAAATCACCCCCCGGGGGGATGACCATGCCGCAATCCCTTCTCCTCCATTCTCCTCTTGGGATCTTGGTCACGCACGCACACGCGCCCAGCGTGAGTTTTAACCCACCGGATCCGGGACTTGAACCGCGAATGTGGGAGTCCAGCAACATAGCCATTATGCTTAACTGCTGGTTCCCAGATTGTCTGTATTTTATAGTTTATGATATCTATTTAAAATTTATTACTGTATTTATATTATTATCCTGTAATATATTTGCCTATTCATTTTCTATTCAATAGTATGTTCAGGAGTCACCAGGTAGCATGGTGGTTAAGGCATGGAATCCCACGTAGTTGACAATAGTTTGAGTCCCAGACCTGGCACCTTAAAAAATCACTCCAAGCACGTGTTTGTGCATGCTCAAAATCACAAGAGGAATATAGAGGAGAAGGGATTGTGGCATGGCCATCCTCTTTGGCGGGGGGGGGGTGATTTCTCACTTTCTCTATATATATATCTGTCTCTCTGGCAAGCGCTCACATGCCCTATGGCAAAAACTTTCAAAAAATATTATGTTCATACACATGGCTCTATAACAAAATAATACTAAATGATATTATTATATAACCTACTATTCTGTTTCACATATATTGATGTATATTATTATGTATATATGTTGCTGGGCACATAATATGTTTCTTATAAATGCTTTCAATTGTACTTCTCTGGAAGCAGATATGGAGGTGGCAATCAGCACCCAAGAGATCTATCATTCTGTGTCTGTAAAGGAAAAGAGTAAGGAAGTAGAGTTGGACAGAACCTTAGTGTATGCTCAGCAGTAATATGGTTGATCCAGGAGGGAGCATCTTTCAGAGCTCTTCCAATTTAGGAAAGGGCAATAATGACATTGATTAGTTTTCTTTTTCTTTCTTTCTTTTTTTTTTTTTTTTTTTTGAGAGTTTTTTTTCTATAGGGCATATGTGCTCAGCAGACAGACAGAGACAGAGAGACAGAAAGTGAAAAATCACCCACCAGGGAGGATAGCATGCTGCAATCTCTTCTCCTCCATTCTCCTCTTGGGATCTTGGGCATGCACGCACATGTACCCAGAGTGAGTTTGAGCCACTGGGTCCGGGACTCGAACCACCATTGACCACGTGGGAGTCCAGCGACATAACCATTATGCCAACTGCTGGTCCCCATTGATTAGTTTTGAATGCAGGCTGCCTAAGGAAAGAAAGATGACCTTCAGTGATGTAGTTTTACATCAGAGAAAGAAATCCAATACAGGACTGACAAATGGTAGGAATTTTGTTGCAAAATGCTCTGTAGCTAGATTCATAAACATATTATAGCTTGCTGTTAAATCCACTCTTACAGAGTCTGAGAACATCTCTTCCAGCCTTCTGATAGACCACTTCTTGAGTGTACTGAGAAGAGAGAGCTCGTGTGTTGAACTACAGCTCCTGGTATTGTGACTGTTCTCGGGTCTATAATTGATACTCAGAGTTTCCTCTACTACCTATTTAGTAAATTGTTCTTACGTCCAGCCAGAACTTCTGACAGTCTTGGTGGCTTACTGGTGACATGACTGAGACTCTCCTCCCTGAGACAGCTGTGTCATTGTTCACCCATTCTTCACACAGCATTGGTGTATTTATCAATAAAATATCAAAATTAGGCAAAAGAGGGCCAAAAGGCACCAAATGGACTATTAGAATGTCAAATACATTTCCTAGCTATCTACCTACCTCCTCTCGATATTCAGGTTTTTTTTTTTTTTTTGAGAGATTTTCACTGTAGGGCGCGTGCGCTTGCCAGACAGACAGAGAGAGACATAGAGACAGAAAGCGAGAAATCACCCCCCAGGGGGGATGGTCACACCACAATCCCTTCTCCTCCATTCTCCTCTCGGGATCTTGGGCACGCATGCACACGCAGCCGGCGTGAGTTTTAAGCCACCGGGTCCGGGACACGAACCGCGGTTGACTACGTGGGAGTCCAGCGACATAGCCATTACGCTAACTGCTGGTTCCCTCGATATTCAGGTTTAATCTTCCCTGACCAGATGATGAATCCTTTTCGTTCCTGCTGGAAGCTTGGCACAAAGTCCTTGAAAGCAACAATTGTACTTATCATTTTAGATTTTTGCCATTGAGTATGTCTCTCTCTGGTGCTTTCCAGAATGAGGCAGAGAGAGAGAGAGAGGAATCACCTCCAGGGGGATGATCATGCCACAGTCCTTTCTCCCCCTTCTCCTCTCAGTATTTTGGCATGCATGCACATGTACCTGGTGAGATTTTAAAGCAACCAGAACCAAGACTCCGACCTTTATCAACCATGTGGGAGTCCAGCGCCTTCACCACCATGCCACCTGTTGGCCCGTGGATGTTATTATTTCAAAATACTCAGTGGATACCATGGTCTAGTGCTCATTTATTTATACATCATCTTTGTGTAAACGGTGCCCATAGGTCTGACATGTTATATGAACACTGTGCAGTGAGTCAGACATTCTATGTGTTTGGAAAGTGGTGTTTCCTGAGGCTCTGAATGTCTAAACATAACAATTATTCTTGGACTATGTGCCTATTTCTTTAAAA
The DNA here is from genome assembly GCF_000334495.1 of Tupaia belangeri chinensis. NCBI lineage: Eukaryota > Metazoa > Chordata > Mammalia > Scandentia > Tupaiidae > Tupaia > Tupaia belangeri. The sequence continues at coordinate 1,196,589 of NW_006203794.1, read as the reverse complement.
AAATGAGTGACTGCCCCTTCTAAGAGAAGAAATCCAAGATAGCCAACCTGCCGTCAAGTAGCCAGATCTTTTCCTTACCGGTTGGAGGTTCAATATGTATTTTTTGCAGCTGGCAGGCGAACACTAAAAATAGTAGTAGCCTCACCAAGCTTAGGAATGGGAAATCATGCTGCTATGGCAGTGTATAACTGCCAGCTTTGCCACCATTTACTTCATTCTTGTGTTTTCTGCATTAACTCTAGGATGGCCAGTAACAGTATTTTGCCAACATCAAATAACCAAGTTATTTTATCAAACTGGTTGTTTAGTTTTCTTCTGCAGTGATTGCCCTCTTTTGGGTATTTACCTGTGATAGGATTTTTTTTCTTTTTTAATTATCAGCGTCTGCGTGCACTTGTCAGAGAAAGAGAGAGGTAGAGAGAGAAAGCACCACCCAACCTGATGTCATCATGCTAGGTTCTTTCCTTCCATTTCTCCATTCCGTTGGGATTCGGGGCATGCGTCACATGTGTCCAGTGTATTTTTCAAGTCACTGGAGCCAGGATTAGAAATAAGTTTGGCTTGAGACCAGCAGTTGGCGTAATGGCTATGTCGCTGGACTCCCATGTAGTCAACCGTGGTTCAAGTCCCAAACCCAGTGTCTTAAACTCATGCCGGGTGTGTGTACATGCGTGCCCAAGATCCCAAGAGGAGAATGGAGGAGAAGGTATTGTGGCATGACCAACCCCCCTGGGGGGTGATTTCTCACTTTCTGTCTCTCTGTCTCTCTTTGTCTTTCTGGTGAGAGCATGTGCCCTATAGCAAAAACCTCTCAAAATTATTTTTTTAAAAAAAAAAAGAAAGAAAGAAAGAAAAGAAAAGAAAGAAATTTGGCCATGTGGTCCATACCCATGGACTACTGGGTATGGGGCCAGCCCTGTAAAAGGATTTTTAATTATTCTGGTCATTTTTCTATGTTTATGGGAAGTATTTAGATGAGAAGAAAAGAGAGGATAGTTTTTCTTTGCGAAATTTGAAATATAGTGTTTACTGATCAAGTAGAATATGCTTTAAATAATCTCACTTTTTACAGAAACTCATTAATAATACATTGGCACAAATTAATTATAACTATATACTAGGTTGTCAGAATAGTCATGATGTATCTTTTTGTTTTTCTATGCAAAAATGTGTCATGACTTTTCTGACTATCCAATAGAAATGACTTAGAGATGATTAGGAACTGGATAACGACACCTTTTTTAAAAAAAAATTAAAAAGAATTATTTTAACTTTTTATTCATTTATTCATTTCAATTTGACAAGAGAGGGACAGAGGAGAGAGAGGGGGAAAGCAAAAACACAAGCTACCAGGTCCGGGACTTCAACCTCTGTCAACCATGTGGGAATTCAGCACTCTTAACTACCACACCACCTGCTGGGCCAAAGACATGTATTTTAAAATGCTGTATGTATGATACTAGCAGATGTCAAAATGGTTACAACGCTGGACTCCCATGTAGTTGACCATGGTTTGAGTCCCAGATCTGGTATCTTAAAACTCATGCCGGGTGTGTGTGAATGTGTGCTCAAAATCTCATGAGGAGAACAGAAAAGGTATTGCAATGTAGCAATTCCCCCAGGAGGGGATTTCTCACATTTTGTCTTCTATTTCTCTGTTTCTTTGGCGTGTACATGTGCCCTATAGCAAAAACGTATTTAAAAAAAATGCTGTATGTACTTCACTAAGTACACATAAATAAATAATGTAAAAGTTACTTATTATCAATACTCAAAGACAAAGGTCATGAAGACGGCATTGCTTCAGAAATATAAGAAGTTGTTATTTTAAAAATGCAACCACTAACGTTGTTATTTTGCAATATTAGCATTACATATTAATGTAATAAATGATATCACAGTCACAGGGATGAAAATAAAGTTATCAGCAAACAATCTGCACCTTACCACCACAAATATGCATAACAAATACCTATTAGTCATTATTTCATGAGCATTGCCAACATGCCCTATTCAAAGTTAATGACTAATTAGTACCTCCCTCCAAAAAGACTTGATTAGTGTATTGTCTGAAATAAAACTATAGAAGCTAACCCTAACATTCTACAATCAAGATACAGGGAATCCTCTTTTGGTAGAATAAAAATCTGCTTAAAATATGCATGAGTGGAAACCATGCTAAAAAATACAAATCTAATCAATCGATTTATCAGAATGCTAGTGTCTAAGATACCACACTGGTCAGTACATTAAAACAAAATGGCCAATATGGTTGATCAGTTGCATTTATGTATGTCAATGTATTTATCTATGTACCTACCTATCTATACTGCATGTGGTGGGAGGTGGCAGAAACACATACAGCATTTGTGCACATGCATATAGGCACAGACACATATATACTTGAATACACATAAATACATTAGGTAACCTGAAATTTGTAGCTGATTTAATACATGATGCCTGAGTGTTTTTGTTGGTTTAGTTTTCTGTTGCATTACATTAAAAAAAAAATGAAAATAATGTGTTTCAATTTTGGTAGTCCTCTTTTGTAAAATGTGATTAATGTCATTACATAAAATAAGGTTTATTTCATATGCCTACTATCTGATTTCCTATAACTTTGAATACCTTTAATAATCATTATACTTAACTTGTAATCACTTTTCATACAAAAGTCTATTTCAGTAACATGTTACATGTACCATTTTTGTTTCAAACGATTCCCTGTACTCAAGTAGAAAAACCACTTGGCCTTTATCTGTTCATGAAACCACTTAGTGACTGTCATAAGAATTATCTGAAGAAATTCTCCTTTCTCTTGCTAACTTATAATTTATCTGAGAAAAAAAAAAAAAACAGTGAAATTCTTACACCACTCATGTATTCCCTGGTTTGGGAAGAGATTCTAGTTCATAGAAATAATATATTATTTACACAAACAAACATGTTTAATCTTTTTTTTTTTTTTTGGAGAGGTTTTTGCTATAGGGCTCGTGCGCTCGCCAGACAGAGAGAGACATAGAGACAAGAAAGCGAGAAATCACCCCCCCAGGGGGGATGGTCACGCCGCAATCCCTTCTCCTCCATTCTCCTCTCGGGATTTTGGGCACGCACGCACATGCACCCAGCGTGAGTTCTAAGTCACCGGGTCCGGGACGCGAACCGCGGTCGACTACGTGGGAGTCCAGTGACATAGCCATTACGCTAACTGCTAGTTCCCCATGTTTAATCATTTTAAGGTCCTTCTTAAATTACTACCATGTTATCAGGAAAATCTAATTCATTTTGATTTCAAAAAATATATTTCCCTTAACATTAACAAATTATCTAAATTGTATAAAACAAAACCAAAACATCTGTGCAGCAGAATGTGAATATTCTGGGTTTTTTGGGGGGAAACAAAATTTTTATTTTATCTTCGGTATATTAGAAGACATTATCTGTGTGTTTCTAATAGAAAGGATTCTATTCCCTGAATATAAAAAATGTGCTTCCTTTTGTCTCTAAGGATTGATTTTTGAAAGACTTTCTTCATAAAATATGAATTAAACTTTCTTACTTTTGTGTAAAGGAGAAACATTATCATCTTTCTTTAATAATATAACTTGTAGTTTTAAAAGAGTAATCAACACTTTTGAACACTTGCCATCATAAGCCACCATGAATAACATGGGGAAGATTTGTGTGGCAGAATAGGGATGAGTATGTGTGAAATATAGTGACACTCTAAGATGAGAGAGTGACTGAAGAGTGAGGCAATTTTGAAACATCTCAGAAGCAATCTGGTCAAAGGAAGAGCTTTTGGGAGATCATAGTTCAGAACATGAGATCTATGGAGGCTCAGAATCCACACCAAATACATGTTTAGTTTGTGCTTAGGTGAAAAAAATTTTGTAACTTCTACCCTGGACTTGTAACAGAAAATGTTTCTGCCTTTATGTGGAAATAAAGATCATTGCCTGATATGTGACCATTTATGTTTATCACTATCTTATCTTCATGTAATATCTGAGTTGTCTTTCAAGGACAGTTCAGATCTTCTATATCTCTCATCAAGACAGTGGTGAGGCTGTTCTGTTCACTGACTTGGGCTAAAGCCAAACACAGAGATAAAGAAGGAGAGACTTGGGGTCTAGAAGGTGGAGTTATTGTTGAGGTACTGGATTCCCATGTGGCCAACTACAGTTTGAGGCTGGACCCGATGGCTTAAAATTCATGTGAGGCATGTGTGCATGAGTGCCCAAAATCCTTAGAGGGGAATTGAGGAGAAAGGATTGTGGTATCTCTATCATGAGTACATGTGCCCTCAAAAACATCGCAAAAAAGAATGAGAAATCTTCTCTAGCAAGTCAAACTTCAAAAATTACAGACAAGTGCAAATACATATTCCAAATCAAAACACAATAATTATTTCATGTTACTCTCTAAACAAGTGTCAGAAAATGTTGTGAGTCATCTCAATAATATTTTTTATCATCTAAAACTTCCTTCTTTGTTTATTACATTTTTATTTTTCAAGTATTATCAATACTTATTCATTTTAAATCTATGACATATCATTTTTCTATGGTCACATTTTATATAATAGAGCAATAAATTTTCAACTTCTTTTAAAAAAATAGAGTATTTAAATTATGTTCTGAATTAATAGGCTCTTGTGTGTTCGCTTTGCATCCTAATTCTTGTGATGCCTAATTCCTATCCTCCTACTTGATCCAATGGATTCTAAGTATTAGTGATTGAGTTGCTCAGAGTGAAATTTATACAAGAAGGAGAGCATTTTCTCATTTTAGGTGTTTATAAAAGCCGATAGCCTTTCAACCTACCCAGGTAATGGATCAGATAAATATATTTATATGGTGTGTTTTGTTTTAAAAATCCAAAAATTGTAGTAATATTTTTTATTATTTAATTTTATTATTTATTTATTTAATTTGACTAGAGAAAGAGAGAGAGAGAGGGAGAGAGAAAGAGAGAAAGTGAGAAAACAAGGTGCCAGGTCTGAGACTCGAACCATAATCAGCCATGTTGGAGTCCAGTCCAGTGTCTTTAACCACCATGCCACTTGCCAGCCCCAAGTCTTACCAATTATTATGCTTCTCTTTTAGTAGGAGTGGTTGAATGGTGCTACATCTGTGTTTCACTTCTAAAGGAATATCCTGATATCACACATATACACACACACAAACACACACACACTCACACACACTCACATACACAGTGTTCCTGGAAACTTTATTCAGTTGGCAAACTCCTGAATTTTTATGAAGTTTATGTTTTTGCCTCTACAAGGCATATGCTTCATTCAACTCACTCAGGGACATGATCCTCTCTTCACATCCGGTCTTGACTTTATAAATATTACAGCCTGGTGTACTATATTCCGGGGTACTGAAATGATTGGGGTCCCTTTGGATTAATTAGACTGTTCAGCAGACGAGCTGATGCAATAGAGAGGTAGGAAGATGAGGGTATATACTGCTTTTTCCTGAGAGATTGGCACAAATTACGCCTAGTGTTTCCTCTTAAAAAATCAGGTAAAAACTGACAGCAGATGAATAGTTTCATACCAGGAGATGCATTAATTTTCTTCCCTATCATTTTTAAAGACTTATCTGTCTCCTGTACAGACCAATCTGGTGAGGTAAATGTGGATATACTAGCTACCCTTGTCAAGTGTTTAATGGCAATGCTCACTTATGCAATTCCCTTAGGAATGCTTTAATTGCTCTCTCTCTCTCTCTTCTCTCTCTCTCTAGATTTTATATATATATATATAATATGTATATACACACACACACACACACTGCTTAAACCACCATTCCAATAAGCTAGCCCTATAGTAACTCTTACTTTTAAAAAAAAAGAATTATTTATTTATTTATTATCATTATTTTTCAGTTTGACCAGAGAGAGAGAGAGAGAACACAAGCTGCCTAGTCTGGGACTTGAACTATAATTGACCAAGTGGGAGTCCAATGCCTTTAACCACTATACCACTTGCCAACCCAATAACTCTTACTTTTAAAGTCAGGGAAACAAGTTAGCATTTCTAATTGCTAAATATGTGTATTTTAGTAATACATTTAGGCCTGGTACATTAGGTAGTTTGGTGGTTAAGGCAGCTGGATCTCACCTGGCCTATTGCAGAGTTTGAGTACCAGATCTTGCAGCTTAAAATATAAGTCAGGCCCATATGAGTGCTTGCCCAAAATCCTGAAAGGAGGTAAAATGAAGGAGAAGAGATTATGGCATGACCAATCCCCATAAGGATGCTTTCTCACTTTCACTTTCCCTGTTGTGTTTCTCTCTCTCTTTGACTCTCTCTGGAGAACATGTACACTCTATAAAATCTGGGAAAATATTTATTCATTGGATTGATAAATGTAGAAAATCCATGATGAAATAGAATCAGTTCTATGATCCATTCTGAATGGTGGACCATAGCATTTCATTTCTGGATCACAAAGGATTACTGATAACTCAGAAATAGTGTCTAGTAATTAATCAAATAAATGGAAATATTTTTTTCCTGAGCGAGTATACCAGTAAATGACCAAATATCTCTTTGAGTGAAAGGAAAAGAAATGTTTCCAGTGTATAATTAAAATATTAATACAGAATCTTTTTTTAAAATCTTAAATTATAGCCTTGTCTTCCTTCCTTCCTTCAAGTATTACTGCTTCTATGAATTTGGGACATGGGTGGAAGGTCACGACTCTTATTTGTAATGGCTCATGTACGTTTTACTAATTATTAGACCTAGATTTATATTTTGACATGGAAAAATATGTGGTCTTGGATGGTCACTTTTTCTTCCCTGATAATAGCAGTCAGTTACCACCAATATTCCAGTATGACCACATTCCAATTATTGGGTCGTCAAGAAAATCTTGAAGCATTTTTTTAAATTTACATTTTTAGTACATTCAATTACATTATTTAGCTTACAACGTGATCATTTCAATATATGAACATTTCTCCCCGGTCTAGTTGATCAGAATATAGCAACATTACCTCCCTGTCTCAACAATGCTATCTTCGTATCCCTCCTCCAAATGTTCTTCCCCAGGCCTCTCTCCTCCACACACCCCACATCTGGCATTTACACCCACCTCTTCTGCTTGTACATCCTTTAGCCCATCAGTTTCAGTTATAGAGTGCGGACATTTGGTATATATTAAGTGGGGACATACAGTGTCTCTCCTGCATAGCCTGGCTTGCTTCACTCAGCAGTAAATCTTCCATATTCTTCCACTTTCTGTCAAAAGCAGAAAAAGATGTCATGACTTTCCCAATGACCTAATACAAACCTATTGTCTATTACGGTGATTATATCACCTATAGACGTTAGGTGATACATCTTTGCATCTAACACTCTAGGATTCCATCATGTTCACTGAAATGAGCTAATTTCGAAACTCTCACATACTTTTTGTTGACCTGTAGAAGATAACTATTGTAGTGTTTTCAATAGATTATTATTTTTTTTTTGGAGAGGTTTTTGCTATAGGGTGCATGCGCTCACCGGACAGATAAAGAGAGACATAGAGACAGAAAGCGAGAAATCACACCCCAGGGGGGATGGTCACGCTGCAATCCCTTCTCCTTCATTCTCTTCTCGGGATCTTAGACTCTCACGTACACGCGCCCGGCGTGAGTTTTAAGCCACCGGGTCTGGGAACCGCGGTCGACTATGTGGGAGTCCAGCGACATAGCCATTAGGCTAACTGCTGGTTCCCAAGTTCAGTAGATTCTTCAGTGTCACTGTGAATTGAACAATTCCTTGGTCTAGTCAGTATATAGTTGTGAAATAGCTAAAAAAAAAAGTCATATATATTGTATCATTTTTAAGATTTATACCTCCTCAAATGTTGGCATACCGTCTGGTTATATGATTCCTTATCACATATGGAAATTTAGGCATCAAAATTGCAATAGTCTACTGATAGACTATTGAATTCTAATATCAAGTCATTGGCATTTGCTTCCTGGCAAGAGTCTTCTTCTTGTTTATTGCAATCATCTTTCTAAGGACAATCTTTTAATACCATCACAATCAGGAGGAAATTCCAACACGTAGTTTGGAGGGGACACAAAAGTTAGAACCATAGTATAGGGCATGGCTCTTGAACCAGATGATTCATTCTATATCACTTTATTATGACAAGAAATAACTTCTAAGAATACCCATTTTCAGTGGATTTAAAAAATCAAAATAGATCTATTTTGATTTTTTATTCAATCTATTAATCAAATGAAGAGCTGGAATAATTTTCAGCTGCAGAAACTAGGACATGAATCCATTATCTGTAAATAACTCTTCATTTCTATAAGGTAGCTTAGTTTTATGTCAATTACCATACATTTCCCCCCATGTTTCTGCAGGTAAAAAAATTGTGTTATTTACTACTTAAAACTTTTTTTTCCTGATTAGATATTTTCTTGTTCATCAAGTGGTAGTTTGAAGTTCAGTGGCAATTAGAAATGATGGGAAGGGGAAAGAGAGAGAACCAATGTCCTTTGCGATTGTTTTCAGAAGCCTAGATCTATGTGAGGCTAGTACAAGATAAACAGAGACAGCCGTCAAAATCAAAGACAGGGAGATTTATGACGACAAGGCAGTCCCAAGGTTTTGAGAGGATTGTGACAATCACTTTTATTCGATTCCATTCAACTGTCCTCAGTGTACCTCATAGGGTCCAATGCTCTACCATCTAAATTTGAGATGAACAACTAGGTAAAACTAGTCGCTAATTGCAACATAACTAAACAACATGCTGGATAACCTTAATTTTCTCTAGATGGTTTCACCACAACGTTGTCATATCTATTAATACTTTTCTTTCAGTAGTAACTTCATTTTAGGTGGTAGATATGATTTGATGAGAGTTTACTTGATAATGTTAGAGAATTTACTGAATTATTTGAGTGATTGAAAACTTACTCTAAATGACCTCTTGCTTCTAAATCCACTGAAAATGGGTATTCTTAGAAGTTAGAAGTTACTTCTTGTCACAATAAAGTGGTATAGAATGAATCATCTGGTTCAAGAGCCATGCCCTATACTATGGTTTTAACTTTTGTGCCCCCTCCAAACTACAAGTTGGAATTTCAGCCTGATTGTGATAGTATTAAAAGATGGTCATTTGAAAGATGATTGCAAGAAATAAGAAGAAGACTCTTGCCTGGAAGCAAAAACCAATGACTTGATATTAGATTTCATTTTCAGAACTGTAAAATATAAGTTTTTCTTATGTATAAGTTACCCAGTCTCAGGTGTTTTATTATAGAATCACAAATGAACTGAGACAGCCTGTCTGTTATAATCCAAAAAATTTTGCTGAATTGACAATCTGCCAGAATCTTACCACCTCTGACACACTGCAAAATGAATGTCCAGTACTGTCCCTTTTTTCCAAATTCAAGATACTGTGAATTTATCTGATGGATAAAATTATATATAATTCTCTAATTGGAACTGAAAAAAAATGTTGTTGATGATCTAGGGTTTTTATTGCAGATGATGTTGAATATTTATTACATCAGAAATCCACAATGTTGGGACCGGCAGGTAGCATGGTGGTTAAAGGTACTATCTTCCCACATGGTTGACCGCAGTTCGCGTCCTGGACCTGGTAGCCTGCTTTCTCCCTTCTCCTTACCCTCTCTCTGAGTGTCTCTCTATGGTCTAATTTAAAAATAATAATAATAATAATAATAATGAATGGAATTAAATAAATAAACAATTCTTTATAGAAAAAAATAAATTCACAATGATGACCATATTTAAAAAATATCTCATCCACTGACAGAATCTCTTGAACACTCATCTTTTTTATACATTTATCCTTCTTCTTTCATGTGAAGAATTAACCATAATTCATGATTTTTTTCAGATAGATGAGACTAGTACCCATGATCAATTCACTGGACTTTTCTAAAACCACTCCAGGATTCAAGGACTTTACCAAAATTTATGACCTTAAATTTCTGGGAGACTTTTTGAACACATTTTATTTGTAATATGTGCCTTAGTTATTACATTGAATGCCCTAGAACTTGCTGCCCTATAAGCACTTTTGGGAAAGAATTATGCCAAATTTCAATATGTCAAGCTGTGATTAATCAACTTTATTCCCCAAAAGATTAAATTACTACTGCAAAAGGTCAATAAATGCTAATGATTGTTATCTGGCCTTAGAGCTATGAACAGAATTCTTTAAAAATGATTAAAAAAAAGGAAAGTCATTTGGAATAACTGATTGGAACAGTCAACTAAATTTGTTACTTTTATTGTGAAAAGCTTTTTTATTTATGACTCTTAAGCAATCACTGTTATATTCTTTATAAGATGTGGTGCTAAAAAGAACAAAATGAGTTATATGGCATAAACATTGCCCTCTATTCTCATAGCACAATGCAAAGCAAATAAAACTTCATTCTTTTTTTTTTTTCTTTTTTTGGAGAGGGTTTTTTATTTATTTATTTTTTTTGCTATAGGGCGCTTGCACTCGCCAGACAGACAGAGAGACACAGAGAGACAGAAAGCGAGAAATCACCCCCCAGGGGGGATGGCCACGCCACAATCCCTTCTCCTCCATTCTCCTCTCGGGATCTTGGAGACGCGCGCACATGCGACCATTGCGAGTTTTAAGCCACCGGGTCTGGGACGTAAACCGCCGTCAACTACATGGGAGTCCAGCGACATAGCCATTACACTAACTGCTGGTCCCAAAACTTCATTCTTTTGTTTAACAAGCTATTAAGTATGAAGTGTGTGGAATATATGGCTGGTAATATTAATTGTTCTGATGCACGTGTATAAGGAGCATCCAAAATGTCCTGTGGTATAGATGCAATGGACTTCTCGAAAACATTGTTTTTTAAAAAAAATTGCTCTAGGACAAGTGTGCTCACCACAGTGAGAGGAGAGAGAGAGAGAGAGAGAGAGAGAGAGAGAGAGAGAGGGAAAGAATCATCATACAGGGGGAACAGCCCACCACAATCTGTTCTCCTGCATTCTTTGTGGGCATTTTGGCCATGTGTACACACATGCCTGGCATGATTTTCAAACTGCCCACTGGGACTCACACCATGCAGTCAGACACATGGGATCCAGCTACCTAAACCATCGCACCACCAGCCGGCCCAGCATTTTGCTATTAAATCTCATTGAAGTTTTATTGCTTAAATGAAAATGTTTACCCATTTTGCAAATGAAGAAGTGAAGACCCCAAGATGTCATATATTCAGTCACACACAGAGGGTATGATTTATTCCAGACTCCATGTATTTCCATAACACCATATTATTTAATATCCAAAAGGATGATCAGAAAAGTGAACTAGTTTTACCACAATGAGTAGATTGATAAGCCCCTCAGTTGAAATGCAAAGCATTTTAGATGACTGAAGAAGAAAATAACTTGTTTTGAATGGAAAAAAGTAAATTATGAAAAGCAGTGATGATTATAAAATGATCATGTTTAAATAAGTAGAGATTTAGATAAAAACAAAGATACAATGATACACAGATATGATGAGTAATGGGGGGGTGCAACAGCTCTGTTAGATATTGTCTGGGGGAGGAGCTAAAGAATGGCAAAATGTGACTAGAGAATATAACCTAGTCACTGTGAATGATAGTCGTAGGAAATGCCCATCCAGAAGCCTTTCACTCCCGTTTGTTGAGTTGATGAGAAGAATGGCTCTGTAGGTCTCTAGATTTATCAAGTTTTCATGTTTGTGCTAAGATCATTACTAATGTTAATAGCCATTTGTAGTAAAGAGGTGTCACGAGAGCAAGTTGCATACGCAGTAATGCATCCCCATGCGTTTATTGCACTATAATGTCAAACACTTCGGCCAGTCATTGATCCATAGCCTTTAGAAGAGCATAAGGCAGGAGCTGAACTAAAAGCTGAATATTATCAGGAATGTTATGTAAACGAAGTGAGTAGGCATCAACTGTAAGACTTTGGGATAATGCACTGTGTATAAATAACAAGATGGCCTTCTGTTTTGTGAAGCTATATTCAGATAATCTTATTACTTCTATTTCAAGATTGTCACCAGTGAAGGCTATACACAAAGCCCAATCTCAACTGTCAAAACATACACAAAACTATTTCTTCATATAGGATCAAAAGTAAAAAGAATTTTTTTGATGGGTAAATTGTTGCATTGACATACTATCAAATTATACCCTGAGCTAAATGTAGCTTCATTAGTATCATTTATACGTATTATGCAACCTGCCATAATATCCACCGGACCAGGCTTCCTGCAAGGCCATAGTCAGAGAGGTACTTCAATGGAAAGGTCTATTGCAAACAATCTATATTGGTGGGTAATAGTACAGTGGCCTCAGAAGTATTCAGCTCATGCAGCAACAGCAGGCAGGCTAACAGCCCTGTCGTCTAAGTATTTAAGACTTATAGAGAGCATCAAAGGAGAAAACAGAGAACCAGTAACTTTCAAAAAACTTACATGAATATTTTAACATAAGCCCCAGCTGAAGACAGTAGAAAATGAAGACAAAAAGCTGCCTACACAAATCTGTGAAATGCGTTTTTATTAGTTTGCTATGGCTTCCATAACACAAGGTACCGCGCTCCTAGGTGGCTTAAAAACGAGAAATTAATTTTCCCACAATTCTGAAGGCTAGAAATCTGGAACTAAGTTGTCCGCAGGATTCCTGTCCCCTGAAGCTTTCCTCTTCAGTATCTAAATGGCTACCTCTCACTGTGTCTTCACATGATCCTCCTTGGTTTATACCTGTGTCCAAATTTCTTCTTATAAGAATATCAAATACATTGGATTAGAGTTCAAAATAATGACTGCATTTAATGTAATTACCTCTTAAAAAACCCTCCTAAGGGACAGCAAGTGATGTAAAGGTTAGGGTACTGGATCCCACATGGTTGAGTACCTGGTTCAAGTCCTGGACATAGCAGCTTGAAATTTATCCTGAGTTGGAACCAGCAGTTGGCGTAATGGCTATATCGCTAGACTCCCATGTAGTTGAGGGTGGTTCGATTCCCGGACCTGGTGACTTAAATTCACGCTGGGCACATGTGCATGCGTGCCTAAGATCCCGAGAGGAGAATGGAGGAAAAGGGATTACGACGTGGCCATTCCCCCTGGGAGGTGATTTCTTCCTTTCTATCTCTCTGTCTCTCTCTCTCTCTCTCTCTCTGTTTCTGGTGAGTGCACATGCCCTATAGCAAAAAAATAAAAGGAGGAAATTTATCCTGAATACCAGTGCATGAATGCCCCAAATCCCAAGAAGATACTGGAAGAAAAGGGATTTAAATGTGACCATTCTCCCTGAAGAGTGATTTCTGACATTTCTTCTCTCTTTCTCTGTCTCTCTCTAGTGATTGTACATGACCTATAGGAAGAAAACATAGACTGTACATGACCTATAGCAAAAAAAAAAAAAAAAAACATAAAAAAGTGAATGAAAAGACTGTGCCTAGAAATACAGTCACATTCTAATTACTAGAAGTTAATATTGCAACCTATGAATTTTGAGGGGGAAACAAGTCATCCCATATCATATATGAGTGATACATACATGATCACATCACTTACCTTACTAGCCTCTTCGGAAGACAGCAGTTCAGTATGCTTGGAGTCTTGGGTGAAGACAAATATAGAGGAAGAAAAAAATTAAAGCTATTTGTATAAATATATACATATTATGTGTACATATTACACAAACATATAGGATTTTAATGCTCTTATCTAGTTCATAAAATTTTTCTTGAAGGTAAAAGAATGTGATAGAAATTGTTATGTAGAATATTAAAACTAGAAACTTTGAGATTTCTAAATAGAATAAAAAATTTATTGAAGGTTTAAAATAGAAATTCCATCTAAAATTTTGCCACTATTTCATTTGAAGAATGATTAAGGGAATAAGGATAGAATAAGAGTGGACCAAAAATAAAAGAAATTCAAAACACTAAAGTTAAACCCAGCATCCTTTGGAGTCCAAATGAACATTACATGTAAATTAAAACAAGCAAACAAACAAAAAATTAACTTTCATAGCTTCAGACTGAAAAACTAAAAGTGTTCTGATGCTAATAGAGATAACAGAAGGAGATATTTGGAAAAGGGGTAGAAAAAAATAAGATTTCAGACTTTGCAATTTTCTTCTTCAAGTGGAGATAGGCCAACAGGCCAGAATTAATTAAAATCAGGGTTAATTAATTCACTAAAGATCAGGAGGTCAGAATAAAACTGTAAATTTAGAATCAATGCATGTAGAGAAGATAATGGTGGTGCTATGAATAAAGAAAGACATTATGTAGAACACTTTTTTTGTAAGGTTTTTGCCATAGCATATGTACGTTTGCCGAAGAGAGAGAGAGGGAGAGAGACAGCAAGAAAAAGCGAGAAATCACTCTCCGGGGAAATGGCCACATTACAATCTGTCCTCCAATCTCCTCTTGGGAACCTTGCACATGTTCCCAGTATGTTTTTCTAGCCACCCGGTCTGGAACTCACACTGCATTTGGCAAAGTAGGAGTCCAGCACCTTACCCATATGCCACCTGATGGTCCAAAACATTTTTAAAAAGACACTGTAATGGCATTTTATAAAATTCCTGCATTTAAAGACGAATGCCAAAGACTGATTTAGGATAATTTGATTAAATAAGAAAGAGTACAGCTACTCAAAAGCAAAAAAAAAATTATATTAAGAAACACAACAACTTTTTTCTTAAAAAAGTTAATAAGGTAAAGACATAAAATATGGAATTTCCTACATTTGATTTCACACTAGATTTGTTGGGGCATTAACATAGTTATTAATTTATTTTTTTTTAGAGAGAGACTTTTTGGTAGAGGGCATGTGAGCTTGTTGAAGAGACAGAAAGTGAGAAATCACTCCCCAGGGCAGATGGTCATGCTGCAATCCCTCCTCCTCCATTCTCCTCTCTGGATCCCACCACTCATTCACTTCACTCAATCATCCTGACTTCCTGTCTTTCTAAAAACACACTAGGAACACTCTCAGATTTTTGTACTTTGTTCCAGTTTTGCCTCTGCATAAAACACCTATCATTCAGACATCCAAGTCCACAACTTCCTTATCTTCTGTAATTCTGTATTCAAAGCTGTTCTCAGTCATGTTCACATGACATCTTTCTTAGACCTACACACTGTCCTCTAGCTGTGGTACTGCCATCTGCCTGGAGTAGGTTTCTTTTTTTTAATAGTCTAGCATTTTACATTCTATATACTTAATATATATTGAGTCATTTGCATGTGGATTTTTTTGTCTTATCTTACCAAATTATAAGCTCTCTGAAGAAAGATATCTGTACTTGTTTTGGTTGCTGATTCATACCAAATACCTGGAAAAATTAGGCACACAATACATATTTGTCAACATAACTAATTCAGTTTTCACATCGTTTAGTTTAGTTCCAAAGAAATTTAGAGTACATTTTTTTACTAGTTAAAAAGGGTGGCAATTTTGCTCCCCTAGTTTAGTTGGCATGAACTGTGACTGAACATAATCTTGTTTCTTTGATTGTTTTTACTTCTGTCTGCAAGAGACGAATTTCCTAAAAAGACATTAGAGTCTTGTTTCGTATTTGTTTTTGTTTTTGTTTTTGTTTTCCCCTATGCTTTATGTGGGCAAAGCACTATAGGTTAAAACATTCTGACCATAAATCCTAAAGAACAAAAAATTAAAACTTGTACTTATGATTACCCATTATTTAGTATTTTCATATCTTTTGAAAAACCCAATGCATTATAACAATTGTCCAAAATTTCCCCATTTACATATTTATATCTCAGTAAAACAGCTCAATGTAGGTCATTACCAGTACAGCAGGAGACAACTCATTTGGATATTGGAGACTGATTAGTTGCTAGGCTGTGCTTGTTAACATGCAGACCCTTGAGTGAAGATTACATTTGCATATTTCTTTTCTTGTCCAGGATGACACACATTTCTCTTTGCCTGCCTAATACTATTATCATGTTTGAACATTCTTGTCTTGGGAATTAATTTTTTACAGGTCTCTCTGTTTGCTTCACTTCTTCACTCTATTTTTGATTCTTTTTAAATTTATGTTTATATAATTCTGTCATTAGCTAGTTAATTGTTCAAAACAACATTTTCTTTGATGCTGTTTTACTTTTTACTTTGGGTTTAACTCCTCAGAGAGGATATGGTTAGGATTTGACCATGAGGTGTTGTGCTATATTTAATATTTATGATTTGTACTATTCTCTCTGCTCCATTTCGAATAGCATGTTTATTATCTTAAACATTTTAAATGTGTCTTTTTTTTCCCAAAAACACTCCTTAGTCTCATTTCTACTCTAAAGCAAGTGTAACAGTGCAGCACTCATCAAATGGATATATATCCCAACAGTTACACATACAGCAAAGGATTATGTATTATATAAATATATAGAAAATGTCTCTGAACAAGATATATGCATAGAAATATAAGCTTAAGATCTATAATTGAGTGCTTACACTTTAATGCAAACTCTTTCAAGTGAAGAAAAGGAAGGAAAATGATTAGTGGAAAAAAGTTCAAAAATGAAACATATGTTCGAAAGGGAAGAGAATAATAGAGGACGAGCAGATGATTTAATGTACTTCTGGCTCAGATGGTGAGGAAGTTAAGATCACGTTCTGATGCATTTTCTCTGTTCCCAACAAATAGCAATGTAAGAAAAAGTTAACAGTAGAAATAAGAAATCACAGATTCTTTCAAAATCAAGTCAATTTTCTCCTATGTCCAGAAAATTTCAAAGAAACACAAACAAAACGTAGTATTAAGGTCATCAGACTGTTTTGCTTTATATTTTGAGTCTGATGATGATGTTGATTTTGATTCTTAACAAGAAGAGGGCATCAAGAATGATAGAACTCAAAAGACTCATTCCAGAGGATTAAAAAAATAATGAAAAAACTTTGTGTCTGTGGATATTTAGATTAGATTGAGAAATTCTAACAGAAGCCAATAATTTTGAAAGAAAAGATAAAAGAACCAATGATGACATTTCAGAAGTCATGACTTTGATTCTTTAGGTAAAAAAAAAAAAAAAAATCACAGGGATCAGTAGTTAGCGTAATGGCTATGTCTCTGGGCTCCCACGTAGTCCACCACGGTTTGAGTCCCGGACCCGGTGACTTAAACTCACGCCAGGCGCTTGTGCATGTGTACCCAAGATCCAGAGAGGAGAATGAAGGAGAAGGGATTGTGGCGTGGCCATCCCCCCTGGGGGGGGGTGATTTCTTGCTTTTTGTCTGTCTCTCTCTGGCGAGCGCAAGCACCCTATAGCAAAAAAACCTTTCCAGAAAAAAACACAGACCAACTACCAACGATAATAAATAAACACCGAATATATATATTAACTATAAAACATCAAGGATAAAAAGAAAATCTTAAAGGCTTTCATAAGAAAAATTCAGATGACCTGCAAAGAATGATACTGGCAAAGAGTAGTGATGTTAGTAGCACACAACAGCAACAATATGGTTGAATCTATCTGCTGGGGGAGAATTTCCGAACTCCTTCTTCCTCATGACTTCCTTCCTTGTTTAACTTCTTTCAAACTGAGCACTAAGATTTTTGTGCTTACTTAGTAAGTATTGTGTATACAATTTCAACTATTGAAAAACAAACATGGAATAAAATGTTTAATTTTGTGAGGCATAAATCTGGCTGTTGAAAGAGACTATTATTTATGAATTAATCCTTAAGAAAATGAATGACATATGTCTGCCAATTGGTCCTGCCTCATTCCTGTTTTTGCTTTAATGATAGATGCCGATTTCCTCTGGGGATCAGTTTCCAAGATCAGTAGATAGGTAAAAGAAATGTCACAGCTGTGCTGTACTTTTACATGTCATAAGACATACAAATGAATAATATGTATTATCTGAAGGAAGGGATAAGTTAGCTATTTATGTGAAAATGTCCATTTGAGATGATATATTGTGTGTTTCAAATCCTCGTTCTTATTTATGTGTGTGTGTGTTTCAAATCCTCGTTCTTATTTATGTGTGTGTGTGTTTCAAATCCTCGTTCTTTTAGGTCGATAATTTGCTGAACTCTATCAAAAAGTATTGCAGTTATTAGACTTACAAGCTTGATTTATTGGAATTACAGGTGAGGAATTTCATAAAGTGGTTACCTGTAAAATCTAGTTTTTTAATTATTTGCACCTGAAACATCTGTGTATTCAAAATCTGAGTCGCTTTACCAAAGAATCATGAAGAGCTGAATAGTTTGTTTATGTCCAAGGGAATAGGGAGTGGTAATAACAAAAGAGTAACACTAGGAGACAGCAGGTGGGATAGTGGTTAAGATGCTGGACTGTCATAGGGTCAACTTGGTTCAAGTCCTGAACCTGGCGGCTTGAAAATCACAGCTGGCATGTGTACATGTGTGCCCAAAATCCTGAGAGGAAAATGGAGGAGAGGGATTGTGACATGCCAACCCTTCTGGATGGAGATAATTTCTAATTTCTCCTCTCTATCTCTCTCTGGCGAGTGCATGGACCCTATAGCAAAAACTGGAAAAAAAAATAAAAAGAGTTACACTAGTTCTAGAATAAAGGATTCTAATGGATGTGCATATTTATTTCTTATTTTGATATGGAATGTGTGTGTGTAAAATATTATACACATGGAAATATTTTATCACTTTTCTCAATCATCTGCCATCCATAATTATATATCTTAATAGTACATTATTATATACCTCAGTAAATAAGGTACTGAGAATATTAAAGGGGAATGTGATTCAGCAAAATAATTTATATCTCCTACAGTGGATTGTGGATAGAGCAAAGGTGTATCTTTTGAGAAGAGAGTTGAAGTGTTTTCAGTTGTGTAAGAATGATTACGTTATTTTGTTATTGCTTTAATTTGGATTCAATCATGGTTAAGTGATAGATATTGATGTCAAATTGATAAGGGATAGACTGTAGTGGATTTCGGATATGTCAATTGTACTTGGGTAAGGACTACAGCCTCAAAAGAGAAATAGTTGCAGGTTAGTTTCAGTCACAGAAAATACTTTGAACACAACTTACGCGATTGAACTCAATCATCCAAAAAGCAGCAATCGTATCTTTTTTAGACCAAGAAGCTCGACAGGCACAGAACAATGTCTGCTCTTACAGCAATGTGTTCTGGGACACATTGGCCTATTGCCTCACCAGGCTTTCAGCAACCTCCACTCATGGATTCTGAATACAGGGACAGCAGTTTCCAATCCAGGGTCAGCTGTTCGGGTCTTAGGCCCTTCTATTTCCCCTACTCCTGAGCCAGGGATATGATAAAGGGTGCAAGATCCTCTGACAGATTGTCATGTTGAAGGTTTAAAGAGGGACACAAAGCAGCTCATGATCCAGTTTATTCACACTGCTCCATACTTTCCTTCTCACACCCACATTCTCTTCCCACCCCAACTCCACTGTATGTCCTACTATTTCAGGACCAGGCATGGAGTCGAACATGGCCTTTTAACCAGCTCTCTCAACTGCAGGAAACTAATTTTTTATAGAACGTTCCCTAATTTATGTTAGTCTTCATAGCCTTGCCCCTTCAATGAAGCCTGATTGATACTGTTCTAGAAATTCAGATGACATGGTAATCATGTTACAATTTAGTAATGTGTTGAGTGTGTGTGTGTGTGTGTGTGTGTGTGTTAATCAGTCTTATTCTTTCGTGTTGGACACTTTCAGAATCTAGTGTGTTTCATTTTACTGAGTTAATTAAAATGCTGACATATTGGGCATATTTTGAAAAAAAAGTAGTTTTTATGCTTTCAAAATGTTGTCTGTAAATCCTCTGCACCTAAGTCATCTCTGATCTCTGATGCTTGGTAAACAACAGAATCTGTATCTGTTTCCAGAGATTTTGATTCATTAAATCATTAAAATGGTGGTTACCAGAGTCTTGAAAGGGTGTATGTGGTTTGAGGAAATGATCAGAAACACAACATTTTAGTTAGAAAGGAGGAATAAGTTCAAGAGATCTATTGTAATGTATGGTGACTATAGTTAATAACTGTGTATTATATTCTAGAGATTGTGAAGAGATTATATTATAAATGTTTTAACCACATGAAGAAAAGTTTGCCAGTAAAGCATAGGTTAATTAACTTGATTTAGTCACCCCATAATGTGTGTGTGTCTGTATGTGTATATGTGTGTATCTGTCTGTGTATATACACACATTTTATAACTTATCATTTTTATTAAATTTGAGTAGTACCGGAGAATTTGAATTTTTAAAAGCATTCACTTATGTCAGAGTAAGTATCAGTGGTTAAATATCTATTGACAGGAAAACATAAAGCCATAAGTATATAAAAGGAAATCATAAGTAATTTTATACTTATGCCTAAAACTATTTCAACCTAAAAATATAAGAATTTTTTATTACATGCAGTATACATGTTTTGAAAAACCATAGTGAAGACAATCTGGCAGTGCAATAATTAAGTACTTCGCATTGGGAATCAGATCCCACATGACTAACTGCAGTTTGTGTCCCAGCCTTGGTGGCTTGGAAAACACTCTGGGGACTTGCTTCTCTGTGGTCAAAATCCTGATGAGATGGAAAAGTGGAAGATAAAGGGCGGTGACATGACTATACCTCATTAGGGACTTCTCTCTCCTTTCCTCTTTCTCTCCCTCTCTGGCAAGTGAATATACCTTCTGGCAATAAGATAAATAAAAAGTTAAAAAAAAGAAAAGAAAACTACACTATACTCCACCAAGATGTACAATAATTATATATAAACCATTAATCTCAATTAAAAACAAGCTGCTGAAACCATAAAGAAATGGGAGAGCATTGTCATAGGTACTTAGAGAAACATCCTAAACTCCTATTATATTTTGTTAGAGCAACAAAAAAATATGTTGGGATAGAAAATCCAAAAGACTTATTTGAAAAAGGCAGATGAATAGATTTGAAAATATTAAAATATATATATATATATTCTATGCCAGGCCAGCTCTGTTGTGCAGTGGTTAAACACTGGGCATTGGGAGCTGGATTCCACATGGCCAACAGTAGTTGAAATACTGGCCCTGGTGGCTGAAAATTCATGTCAGGCATGTGTTTGTGCATGCTAAAACTCCTGTCAGAAAGTAGAAAGAGAAAAACAGATTGCAATGTGACCACACCCACAGAGGGGGAGATTTTCTTCTTTCTCCTCTCTGGTGAGTGTACACGCTCTCTGGGTGCTCTCTCAATAAACTTTCATTTTCTCTTGAGATAATGCCTTCTAAGTCTTATTCCGGGCTGTGACAACTCTTATTTTGCTTTATAAAGTACTTTCACATTCATTGCTTCATTTTATCTTCCAAGAATTCACTAATATTAACATATTGCCTTCTGTTTTCCTTCTAATGTAGTAACGAACACTGAATCTTTATTAGAAACAAATTTTAAAAAATACTGACTCATTCATGATATTTAGGTGTTATGTTTCCTTTGTATAATGCCTTATATTTTACAAAGCAACTTAACATAGTTATTCTAATTTGTTCATTAATTCTGTCCTACAAATCTTTATTCCTATTAAATGCAGGGGGAGAATGACAAGAGGATACATTTCCTCTGCCTGTTACATTTCCCTTCCTTCTTCATTTCCTCTCCCATTTTCAAATTATCTCCTAATGCATTCTCTTCATAGTCTCCCTGGACACACTAAAGCAAAGTACTTTTTAAGCTTTATTTTCCCATTTAATTACTTATTTATTTACTTTTGGACTTTGCCATAGAGCTATGTGTTCAGAGAGAGAGACAGAGACAGAAAGAGGGAAGGTGAGAAATCACCCCCTGCCCCAGGGGAAGTGGCCACACTGCAATCCTTTCTCCTCTATTCTCTCTTGAGATTTTGGGCATGTATTTAAATGTGCCCAGTGTGATTTCCAAGTTGCCTGGTCCAGACCTTGAACAGTGGTCAGCCATGGTAGAGTCCAGTGTCTTAGCCACTATGCCACCTACTGGATCCTCCCCTTTATTTTTAAAAAGATTTTATACCTACCTAATGCTTTGTTTTATTGTTCAATCATATTTTATTCCTTATTTTTTGGCCTTTGTCAACAATCTCCACAGCTAGAAAATAAGCCCCAGCATCTAGCAATTATATGTTTAATCAACTGCCTTAGAAACAGTTGCTTAAAAGCATCTGGTATAAAATGAAAACAACAAATATTTGTTAAGAAAGAGTGAACTAGTAAGCTTAAGCTTTTTTTTTTTTTAAAAAAAAAGGTTTTTGTCTTCAGCTGCATGCATTTGCCAGAAAGACAGAGAGACAGAGACAATGAGAGGGAAAGTGAGAAATCACCTCTCATGGAGGATGGCCACCCCACGCCTTCTTCTCTATTCTCCTCCAGGGATCTTGGGTATGCATGCACATGCACCTGGCATGATTTTCAAACCACCAGGTCTCGGATTTCAACTGTGGTTGGCCATCTGGGAGTCCAGTAATGTAACCCTGTGCCATCTGATGGCCCCAACTTGTATCTCAAAAGTTTCATGTTTTGTAATTTGGTAGCGGGAAGCAGTGATTCCCAGTAGATGATGATCAGACTGTGTTGATTACATTATGGAGGCACCAGATTCATGAACGGATTAATCATGTATCAAGAGACCCAGTGAGCTGTAGAGCTGGTTTTTATAAAAGAAAGCTGTCAGAAGCGACCTCTCTGCATGCGTCTGCTATCTGCTGTGTTTCCACTGGCCATGTTATAGGCCAGTCTATGCCTTTGAACTTTCCAACTGCCAGAATTGTCAGTTAATAAATTCCTATTTCTTTTCTTTCTTTTTTTTTGGGGGGGGGAGAGATTTTTGCTATAGGGCGTGTGCGCTCACCAGACAGACAGAGAGAGACATAGAGACAGAAAGCGAGAAATCATCCCCCGGGGGCATGGGCATGCCGCAATCCCTTCTCCTCCATTCTCCTCTCAGGATCTTGGGCATGCACACATACGCGCCCGGTGTGAGTTTTAAGCCACCGGGTCTGGGACTCGAACCGCAGTCGACTACGTGGGAGTCCAGCGACATAGCCATTACGCTAACCACTGGTTCCCCCTATTTCTTTATATACACCCAGTCTCAGGCATTTCTGTTAGATATGCAAAAATGGACTAAGAGAATACATTTTTAAATATTTGATATGAAAGTATCTTTATATGAGGTGTCATTAAGATCACGTAAAGTAGATCAGGAGAAAATTTTTTAGAAACGCAGAAAATTTTATTTCTATTAGCAAAATTAAAAATTACACATGTATATTAATTAGTACAAATAACCAAACAATGAATATATTTTTCTATTAAAAGAGAAATATTGGAAATAAAAAACTATATTAATCTAAGAGAATGACAAAATAAAAAGAAAAAGAACCAAATAAAACATGTCAGAGGAAAAAAACATATTAAAACAGACTCAAAAAATTTCAAATATGCCAGTAAACAAAACAAATGTAAATGATTTAAATTCACCATTGAAAAGTCAGATAAGATTAAACTGGATGAATACTAGACAGTTACAAGGCCAGGTGGTGCAGAGGTAACACACCTAGACGAATATGGGATGGCCCTGAGTTTGCATCTGGGACCTCCCTGTGCACACTGGGGACACATGTGGGTGCCCATGATCTGGGGTGAGACTGAGTACGGATCCTGGTGTGGGCACCATGTTGGAAATGGTTGTTTTTCTAGCTGTCTAAATTTTATGGAATAAATAAATATACTTAAAAAAAATAGATAGTTAAAGATTTTAAATAAGGGTAAAATTCAAATAGAGAAAATATCTTTTAGGAAATAATGAACAAATATCTTCTAGGAATAATGACATTACTTTCTCAGTCAGTCTACAAATACTGTTAAAAATGTAAATAGGATTATATAACATGTAGATAATAAACCAAGGAATGGGCCTTAGTCTGCTATTATATTGTTAAAAGAAGTTCCTGAGATGGGGTGATTTATAAAACTAGAGATATATTCAGCTCATGACTTGGAGGTTCAAGGTCCGGGAGCTTCATACAAGGGTATCTTGCAGAGTCCCAATCACGTCACAAGGGTGAGAGCAGAGTGACTGTGAGCGGCTCTCTGTTCTGGTCTCATTCTCTCTTATTATAAACTCACTAGAACATAGTCATGGAGGCCACATCCTAATGATGACCTTAAGCCTAATCTCTTTCCAAAGGCATGCCTTTTGGATGCCATAATTGGATCAAGTGTTCACCTTCTTAATACCTTACAATGACTTTACTGTACTAATACCTTGCAATGACTCAAATATGAATTCTGGAGGGACACAAACAATAACATTCCACTTCTGGTGCCCCAAATTCATTATAGGACTGGACTCCCAAAGCATCAGGCAGGCTTGTCCTCCTAGCCAGACTTAGTCAATCCTATCACACTCTCCAGTTGAGTCTTAGGCTTGCATTTCTTTCAGGCAGGCACCTTACACTGATATTTTCATAATTCTGGCATTCATTTTACTTTTTTTTTTTTTGGAGAGGTTTTCATTACAGGGCGCGTGCACTCGCCAGACAGACAGAGACATAGAGACAGAAAGCGAGAAATCACCCCCCAAGGGGGATGGTCACGCCGCAATCCCTTCTCCTCCATTCTCCTCTCGGGATCTTGGGCACGCACGCACACACATCTGGCGTGAGTTCTAAGCCACCCGGTCTGGGACGCGAACCACAGTCGACTACGTGGGAGTCCAGCGACATAGCCATTACGCTACCTGCTGGTTCCCCATAGTTCTGGCATCCTAAAGGTGATCACACCTCTGGCTCCACTAGACATAGCCCTGGTATACGTAATCTCTGCTAAAACCCCCCATTTCCTCTTCACGCTGCCATACTGTCAGCTCTCTTTTGCAGTTTTGTCCCTGTGAGAGAGGCCTTACATCTGCAGAAGCGCTTCCACATTCAGGCCACCAGCATCTTCCTCTTGCACATTCCAGAGCGGAGGCTGGAGCAACAGGTCAAACTCCATCTGAAGCCAAGGACAAGGGGGAATGATGGCCCCAAGGTCCAGAAGAAAAGGTCCCTGCTCCTGGCCAGTCCCCTGAAGTCACTGCACTTCCCTGCGCCTCTGGAATTGCAGTGGGACAGATATGCCCGCAGGGCTTCTCTTCCATTTTCCCGACTGTTATTAATTGAATCTCTTCTAATCCTGCTAATCTCTTTAGAGGTGGTTGCTGTATTATTTTATTTTTCATGAAAACGTTCTTTCACTTTTTACCTGGTGCCCGAGCTGCACATTTTCCAATTTTATGCACTCTATTTCCATGTTAATTATCATTCCTATCTTTAAGTAATCTTGATCCTCCTTCATCTTATTAAATTGAATTAGCAACCATGCAGCACCCTGTGCATTTTGTCTTGAAATTTCATTTGTCAGGCCTTTGTCTCTTTTCAAATTCTCCAAAAAGCATGTGCTCACTGGAGAGAGACAGGGAGAGCAAGAAATCAACCCCCATGGGACATGGTCATTCCATAATCCCTTCTCCATTTCTCTATCCTTTCAGGATTTGGGGTATTCACACATACGTACTCCACATGTTTTTAAGTTTGAGACACAAACCATGCAGTCAGCTATGTGGGACTCAACTGTCTTTAACACCAGACCCTGGGCTAGCCCTATCACTCTCTCTCTCCCTCTTTTTTTTTTTTTTTTTTTTTTTTTTTTTTTAGGTTTTTGCAATAGGGCATGTGTGCTCACCTGAGAGAGACACAGACAGAGACAGAGAGTAAGAAATTGCACACTAGTGGGATCATCATGCTACAGTTCCTTCTCCATTTTCCTCTCAGGATTATGTACACATGCACATGCACCCAGCTGAGTTTTAAGTCACCAAGTCCAGGACTCGAACTGCAGTTGGCCATGTGGGAGTCCAGCGCCTTAAACCACCATGTCACCTGCTGGCCCCTGGGCTTGTCACTGTTAAATTCACTATTCCACAATGGTTAGGACATGAAAACTTCACAGTCATATTCTTTGCTACACTGTAGTACAGATGAAATTTTCTCTAATTTCCAGTAAGGTATTCCTCATTTTTCTCTGATATCTTAACAGAACAATCTTTTTTAAAAAGAAAAAACAGTTTGTTTACTTCTCCCATGAATAAGAGAAACGAATATAAACAGACAGAGAGACAGGCATCTTCAACCGGGTCTTGACACCTGGTGTACTCAGGGAGGTCTCCAGAACCTTCCCGCTTGGGTCACCCTCATATGTAGTATATTGCATTTTTACTACTGTACCACTGTCCAACTCCCTCAGAATGACCCTTACTGTCTATGTTTTTATCAGTATTCTGGCTACTAGAATTAATCAGTCTCTAAGAATTTTCAGACTTTCCCTAGTCTTCCAACATTTTGACCCCCTACCAGAATCACCCTTAATGCATTCTTACATTCTAAACATTTTCTATTCTGTTTTTTCCAAATGCTTTGAACCTCTGTCTATTACCCAATTTAATAGCCACTTACACATTTTCAGTTATCTATAGCAATATAACCTTGCTCAGTACACCAACTTTTAGTCTTAGTTTGCTGTTGTGTTACTAACAGAAATACCTGAGACAGAGTGATTTATAAAAGTAGAATTTTTTTCCAGCTCATGTTTTCGACATCCAGAGGCCATATCTGGTGGGTATCTTTCAGACTCTCAATCACATCAGAAGGGCAGACACAGAGGATTTGTTCAAATGCCTCTCTCTGTTCGTGTCAAATGTTCTGATCAACCCAGCTGAATTCAATCATGGGGGCCATTCCCTAATGATCTTCATCTCAGTCTCTTTCCAAAGTCCTTACCTTTGAAGACCACAATGAGATTAAGCTTTCACCCTCTTTTTCTTAAAAAAAAAAAGATTATTTAATTTTATTTACTATTACTATTTTTTAATTTGACCAGAGAGAGAAAGAGAGAGATAAAGATGGAAAGTGAGAAAGCAAGTCACCAGGTCTGGGACTTGAACCAAGCTTGACCATGTGGGAGTCCAGCAACCTTAACTACCATGCCATCTACCAGCCTGCAGTTTCCACCCTCTTAATCTCATTACAATGGCTCAAACATGATTTTTTGGGGGGAAGGGGGACACAAACCATAGCAATATGTATCCAAATAAATGTCAACACAAAAACATTATTTGAAATAAAGATGAAGTAAGATGATATAAAAATATAAAAATAATAAAGCCTGAATATATCTAAAAAGTATAACCAAACAACCGTCCACCTTACAAAGCTAAACTAGTAAAATAACCAGAAACAAGTGATAAATTACAGTAATAAATGTGTGTTTTAAACACGCCACTATCAGAAACTGATAGTTCACCTTCACACAATAAAATTAGTAAGTTCAGAGAAGATTGAAATAGCAATACTCTAAGCTTAATTTAATAACTATATATTCAATCCTTCAGCCAAAGATTAGAAAAATATAGAACTTTTCAAGAACACATGAAGAATCTAACAATTTTACCACTCTTTGATCATAAAGATGTTTCCGTTTTTTTCCCTGCAAAACGCTAGGACTTGATATTACTCAAATGAAATTTAAAATAAACAATAAAGGTTAAGAAAAAAAACACTCCCCAAATTTTAACACATAACTATCTCCTAAATTTTTACTCTATAAATATTGCATTCTCAGTGGAATAAATTTACAAAATTGAGCAAAAAATTTTATTTTGAAGGCGAAGTTGGACTTGATATAAATTTACAGACTTAAAGATGCCATTTCTTTGGGCTGTTTGTCACTTTACCAACCCTCCCACCTCAATCTTCTGAGTAGCTGGTACTATGGGGATGCTCCATCACACCTGACTTTTAGAATGTACTTTAAATTAAAAGTAAATTAGTTAATTTCAGTTTGTAATATAAGAAAAAAAATGGAGAAAAAATAAATATGGATTCTTTACAAAGCTATTGGAGAAATGAAGAAGGTCAGTATTTCTTTTAGGATGATTAATAAAATATATGTTCAGTCCAAAGTGTATTTGAATTTCATCTTTAAAAAAATTATTTTGCCACAGGGCCCATTCACTTGTGAAAGAGAGAGAAAGAGTGAGAGAGAGAAAGAAAATGAGAAATCACCCACCAGGGAAGATGGGCACACTGCAATCTTGGTAAACCCACACGTGCACCTGGTATGATTTCAAGCTGCCAGATCCAGAACTCGAACCATGGGAACCATGGTAGATTATGTAGGAATTCAGTGCCTTAACCTCCATGCCACCTGCTGGCCCCTGAAATCCATTAAAAAAAAAAAAAAGTCCACTGCAGGGAGCCGTACCCCAGCCGGGGTGGGTGCACAGAGAGGCGACGCGGGTGAACAGGAATCAGACTAAGACCTCATGCCCTTAGCATGTTCTTAGCCGGCTACAGCCAGAGTAAACTCCAGACTGCAGCCCTGATGGCCAGAAGTCATGCGTATTTATTATAGAAGGAGTTTTACAGCAGTGGGATGGGTGAGGGGAAGTAAGTGAAACATTTTGCTCTAAAAGGTAAGGCATTCAAAGTATAGGATCAATAATCATAAAACATGACGTCCGTTTTGTTTAGGTATAAACAGTCATAATTTTTAGAA
>NW_006203794.1:1162626-1167734 GCF_000334495.1 Tupaia belangeri chinensis | reverse complement strand
TGTCCTGAGAGTAAGGGTGGCTTATGGTCTTTGGGGTAACAGCACCTCGTGGATGAGTCCCTGAGCTACTGAGATCCTTCGCCCATTAGTAATCTCCAGTAGGAGAAGTGAATGTGGCATTCTTTATTGACATTTTCCAGGAGGGTGGGATGAGTCTAATGGGAGTAACTCCTGTTTGCAGCTGCTGCCCTACGCAGCTGCCACCTTAGTGGATCCGCATTCTTTCAGGATTATCATAAAAGTTATAGTAAGGCTGGGGGTGCCTTTATGGGGTACCGGGGAATGGCAATAAGGCCCATGGCAGAGAAACTGAGTGCAGGCCAGTACAGTAACACAACAGAGGTGAGGTCCAGAACTCGTAAAACTGTTGACCTCGCAAACAGTTCTCCTCAGCCGAGTCCTTGCTCTAGACCTGAGGGGCAGTTCTTTCATACTCAGCTTGTGTTAACTGCATGGTTCCAGCAGTCCACTTAGGTGGTGTAGTGGTTAAAGCAGCTAGATCCCACATGATCAATAATGGTGTTCAAGTCCCAGACCTGAGAACAAGATCATGATATGAAGAACAGGCATGATGGAATTGATTTATGATGAGACAAGGAGTATATTTTTTCATAGGAGTTACCTAGAAATTTGAGTGCTTGGCTTCCTGACTATTTTCTGTTTATTTTTGGCTTGCTTAATAGACAAGAATACCTATTGTGATGGGGGGGGGGGGAGGCAGATATTTCAGAGGCTACAAGAATGTGACAAAACTTAGCAATAATTAAAGGTCAAGCTGTTGTATGTTTAGATACATAAATAAAATGGTGAAAAAGTTTCTATTTAAATAAGCATGCACAAATAGTTTGTTTTATTCATCATCCATAAAATATCTCTATTTTCATATTACTAATGATTGCTCATTGCTATACCTGCTATGTGACCGTTGGCTTTCAGCACATCCTGCATGCATATACATGCTAGCCAAAATCCCAAGATGAGAATGTAGGAGAAAGGATTGCAGCATGAGCATCTCTCTTGGAGGGTACTTTCTCATTTTCTCTCTTTAGCTCTATCTCTGTGTGTCTGTCTGGCAAGTGCCTGTGCCCTAAAGTAAATTAAAAAAAAAAAAAAAGAAGAAAGAAGAAAAAGAAAGAAAGAAAGAAAGAAAAACACCTAACACAAACAGAAAAGAAAAAACTATATATATAAATAAATGATGTATATTTTGTGTTGGTTGATTTCATGTACTTTATGAAATTATCTATAAACTCATATTTTTCAATTATTTGGCACTATGTATTTTATTTTATTGAATTAAGTGAGCATCTAAATATATAATGGCTATAGAAAGAAAATTTTAAATTTAAATACACATTACTAATTACTTATCTAAAAGCCATAAAGTTCCATGCCAGGAGTTACGCTTATTTTTTTAAAAAAATCTTTTCTTGTTAAAATATTTGAAATATTTTTTCTCACATTAAAAGTTGTTTTCACTTCGGAGAACAATTTTTGATTTATACATAATACTCTGCTTTTCATAATCATATACAACGCTAAAGATGCAATTGTAGTAGGCAATTGTATTGGAAATGGTTATTGTCCCTGAAAGCACATATTTAGTCAATAGCCATTCCTCAATCATCATACATACCCTTATTGGTCCAACACTAAGTAAGGGGTATTGTGGTAGCTTCAAACATGGATCACAATGATGCCCGCACTCTGGTATTAACCTGATACCACAATCTACCAAGGTTGATTCATGTTGGTTCATACAGTAGAAGTGGTAGTATGTGGCTTCTAATTACAAGTTATATATTAAAAACAAACAAACAAACAAAAACAAATAAATATTTTCATTTGGAGAATCTGCAACTATAAAAAGCATAATTGCTTTATGGGACCAGCAGCTAATGTAATGTTTGGGTCACTTGACTCCCACATGGGTAACTGTGGTTCAAGTCCTGGACCCAGTGGCTTGACACGTGCACCATGTGCATGTGTATGTGTGCCCAAGATCCCAAGAGGAAAATGGAGGGGAAGGGATTGTGGCATGGTCATCCCTCTCCAGGGAATGATTTCTTGCTTTTTGTCTCTCTGTCTCTCTCTATCTCTCTGAGAAGTGCACGTGGCCTATAGGAAAAAAATTTCTCTAAACAAAATGTGTATAACTACTTTGGCTCACACTCTCTGCTCACTCTCAGATCTCATACAATGAGTAAAATTCTGTCTGGAGAAGCCTCATAGAAGCAAGGAACTGAAAATGCTCCTCAACAGCTACATGTGTGGGACTAGAAGAGGAACATTAATCCTAACCAAGACTTCAGAGACATTCAACCAGCAACATACTGATGCCTCAGTGTAGACCCTGGACTAGAATCACCAAAGTAAGTCACTCCCAGATTCCTAATCCTGAGAAACTATGTGATATAATAAAGATTTGTTTTGGGGCCAAATTTATAACTTACAACTTACATTTTTATAAGTTATAATTTGTACCTTAAAAAGAAATGTATAATACAGACATGGTTTTACTAAATAACTTGCTGGAGTGAAGGGTGAAGGTTGAAACAATAGAATGTAATTTTCCCTGTAGGAGTTTGCCTAACACATATAGAAATTTATACTGTAATCAAATTCTTAGCACCAATACTACAGTGTGTGTATGTGTGTGTGTGTGTGTGTGTGTGTGTGTGCATGCACATGGGTGGGTGCACTTCCCAGAGAGACAGAGAGAGATTAAGAGAGAGAGAAAGGAAGAAACCAACTGCCAGGGAAATGGCCACACCACAATCCCTTCTCTATACTCCACCTAGGATTTTAGGTAGGCATGCCCATCTGCCCTGCATGAATTTTAAGCCACCGGGTCTAGGACTCAAACCACAGTAGGCCATGTGGGAGTCAAGTACTTTAACCACTATGCCACCTGCTGGTCCCCAGCACCAATGATTTAATGCTCCATTTTATATATTTTTAATTGCCGAATAAAGAATATGTGGATTTATGGTGCACAACATATTTTGATAAGTTATAGTTTATGGAATGTCTAAATCAAGCTAAGTAGCACATACATTGCATCACATATTTATTTGTTATGATGAGAACAATTGAAATATATTTTCAAAATTATAATACGCTGGTATTAACTGTACTCACCATGTTGTACAACAGCTCTCTAGAATTTATTTCTTCAAATTGAAAATTTGTATCCTTTGGAAACATCTTCCCAAGTCTAATGATTTAATTAGATGAGGTAATTCTATTGAGATACTGCATATTTGATTGTTGACCTACTAATATGCAAATAAAATGCAATTTTAATTGAGCTAAACTTAGAAATATCCAATCTTAGAAAATAGGCAGGATCATTATGAAAGTGCCAATACAGTTGCTATTAACAGCATAGGTGATAGATTAACTGGCTTTCACAAATTCAGAGAAAGTAATATATTAAAAAATACAGTTTAATTTTATTAAATTGAGTAGTATATTATTTGATGGAACTCATTCAACATTTTTTGTTCTAAAAAGGGATGCAATTCTGATGCCTCAATTCATAAGGTGAGTTGTTCACTCCATATTTATATTTGATCCAGTTAAACGGGCTTGTCACTTGGAATAGAGATAAGAATTTTTTGGTAATTGCTCAATTACTAAGCAAAAAATATATTAATTATCTTTGGTTTTACACTACATTAAGATAATTAATAAGTTTTATGCAATAATAATTTGTTTCCTGGCAATTGTATCAGTCAGTGTCAAGTCCAGAAGGCAGGAATCATTCTAGAGCTTGCAAATAGGGAAAATTTTAATGTAGGAAATGAGTTACAAAGTTGTTCGATGGACCTTAGGAACAGAAGGGACAGAGATTCATCAGCAGTTAGGAGGTTACTCAGGCCTGGGTGGAGGCGTGCAATTTCTGCAGCTTCGGCTTCTGTCTGAAACCAGTTGCTAAGGGGAGACTATTTCTACTGTTGGACTCCAGGAGACTGCTTTTTACTGCGTTTAATCCCTAGCTTATCTCCATCTTCCCACTGGAATTATCTAGGTGCTAAGGGAGTTAGAGAATGTCCTTTTAAGGTTTCCTACTCTGCACTGCAGAAACAATCTCAGAGGGGCAGGAAGCACTGAAAGCCAACAGCCACATAGCAGGTGTAGCAATAAGCAATCATTAGTAATACCAAAATAAAGATATTTTATGGATGATGAATGAAACATGATATATTCATCCTCATTTAAATAGAAACTTCTTTCACCATTTCATTAATGTATCTAAACATGCAGCAGTGTGACCTTTATTTATTGCTAAGCTTCATCACATTCCTATAGCCTCCGATATATCTGCCTTTCTTCTCCAATCCCAATAGGTATTTTTATCCATTAAGCAAGCCAAAAATAAACAGAAAACACTCAGGAAGCCAAGCACTAAACTGCACCAAAAATTAATCTCATCATCCCTGTTCTTTATATCATGATCTTGTTCTCAAGGATCAGGCTTTGTCTATCTATTTTATCCAATTATCCTCTGCCATGCAGTGACATTAATGTTTTCCTCCTCTTTGGCTGTGTGTTTCTAAGTATGTACACACACATATATATGTGTGTGTGTATGTAAGTATATACATATACACATACACACATATATATATGAATATATACACACACATATATATGAATATATATATATATATATATACATGTAAACATATTAAATTATCCCATTAAATTATCTTACACCTTGAAAATTAGTTTGTGACCCATGAAGCCAATTAGTTATTGGCTGGTTGGAAAAGTCATTACTTTTTTTTTTCTTTTTTTCTATGCAAAAATCTATCATGACTTTTCTGACAACCCAAAACATGCATGCTTTCATTTAAATGTGCTTATAGAACATTTTGAACAAATTTTCTTCACTTTCTCACTTCTTATTTTCATATACCTAATTGGTTTTACTTAGCATCCATACCCCATATGACATTGAAACTTCCTGAAGAATGACGTTAGCCAACAACCTCAGTTTGTTTATATTGTGTTGGTTACGGGTAGTATAGTACTGTAACTGTTGGTACTGTGGCCCAATTACTTTTGCAAATTTCTTCTGCAGTCTGTAAGAACAGCAGGAA
>NW_006203794.1:1150873-1162595 GCF_000334495.1 Tupaia belangeri chinensis | reverse complement strand
AATAAAGGGCCAACCACAGTGGCACAGGTGGTAAGGTGCCAATGTACAATTCAAAGCCATATGGAAAGGCCCAGTGTTCAGACCCTGAGGTGACCTGAGCATACTAGGAGGCCCATAGGCATGCCAATTATTTTGTCTGGCTGGAGAGGGGTCTCAGTGTGTCCATCCACTCCAGTCAGAGTCCGTTCCTTTCTCTCTTTTTCTCTAGCTCCCCTTTTTTCTCTCATGACAGATGAAATACAGTCAAAAAAAAAAAAAAACTCTACTGGTGTTTCTGTGTTTGTAGCTTCTTCTCATGTTTTCCTCTGAGTTCTGCCCATGCTATCATTATTTTTCACTGAATACTCCAAAGAAATTTCATCCTATCCTATGACATGGTCTAGTCCATACAAGAGATGCCTAAAGCCATTTGTCTAGTTGGTGAGTTTTAAATTCATGTATCAAATTATTTTCAGCATGAAAACAATCTACATGTCAGAGAGAGATTGCTCAACATGATGTTAACAATGGAATTTGTTACTCAATCTCTGCAAATCTTCCCATCCAGATGTACATCATTTCTAAATAAATAGCACCACCATTCTCTTAGCTATGAATACCAGAAGCTGTATTGACAGTTTCATGATTTCTATCATCAACATCAGTTGATGACTAGCTCTGCAAACTCTTGGAGTTCTCTGAATGCAAACTGCTAGCATTTCATATTGGATCTGCCTCAATGGGAACTCAATGGGAATCAGGTATTACTTCATACCTTTTCTCCTTAAGTGGGATGCTTTCTTTTTTTTTATTACCTTCATTCACAATTTAGACAAGGTCTAGCACCTAGACGAAGGTGTATATGGAATCAGTTTACTCTGCCTTTTCTTTTTATACAGTCAGTGCAGTAACATGGCCTATGGTAAGCCACAGGAGGCCAGTGTGATGCTTTTGATATGCCCAATTTTTGGATTACAGAAGCTTACATTCCTTTCATTATAAATGAAAAGATCTGTTATTAATCTTATAATCCACTTTGGAGCTTTTCAGGTATCTAAATAGTCCTGTATCCATATATTAAGGGTAGCCTCAATTCTCTTTGGTTCTCTAAGACCAATGTTCGTCTAATCAACCAAATGGCTTTGTAATCATCTAAGAATAAAAGCGTGTCAGTTAAAGGTGAACCTTACATTAGAAGCTAAGAGATTGGAAAACATTATACACAAGTTTTTCATGATTCAGTAATGAAGCATCTATATTTATAAGCAACTTTGCAGTAGCATTAGTAGGAGAGTAGTGTCTAAATGTACTGAATGAAATATAATCTTGCTAACACTACTTCTCAGATTTTTTAGGTTTTCTAGAATGCTAAAGATTTCATATTGACAGAGTTCAGGTAAAGCCAGGATTTATATACTTAATATAGAAATAGCATGAGAAAACATAAGAGAAATACAAAGTTAGGCAAAAAATAAATAAATAAAACTAAGGGTATATAAAATGAACTACCTTTCTTTACCTCAGCAAATGGTTTAAATATGTCAAAGTCATGTAGTTGGCAAATAATAATGCTTGATTGTAAAACATAAATTTCTAATGTTTGCTATTTTTAAAGAATGTTGAGTAAGTTTAATTTCCAAACTTAAAAAAGAAAATATTGTTTGATAATTTGCTTAAAATTTACTCAACATTCTTGTGATGCCCAATAGATAAAAGAATGAAGGCATGCTTATTCACATACTAACTAAAGTAGGTTTAATTCCAAATTTTAGGTACTGACCTCAAAACAATTATGGTACTCAGTTGAACATCATTTTCTTTCTAATTACCTGAATAAATTACTGTGTTCACTCTGCAGTGTGTTTTGATTTCACTTTGCCTATTGTTTGCTCTCAAACCTAACTGTCAACATTCTGAAGATGCTTTTCATTGGAGGCATTTCGTTTTCTTTGATGGAAATGAATAGTTTGAAGTGATTTTATTCTGTTCTCTGACAAGTGATACAATAGAAAGCGACCATCATATTCTGGAGACCATTCTTTCATCTTATAATTTTTTTTTCTGTTTTTTAAAGAGACATTCAGAAATAATAAAAGAAAAAATAAGAACATATTTAAAATCCAGAAAAAATGTAAACTCATTTTCTTTTGGAGATTTCTAACTTGGCCTTATAGATGGAGTGTAGGTGCAGTTGCTTCATTCTATTGAAATACTTCAGCATGTAATGGACACTTGACAAGTAATTTAGCATAATTTTTTTTCTAAAAACATTCTTTCCTA
Organism: Tupaia belangeri chinensis; assembly: GCF_000334495.1. Lineage (NCBI taxonomy): Eukaryota > Metazoa > Chordata > Mammalia > Scandentia > Tupaiidae > Tupaia > Tupaia belangeri. The sequence continues at coordinate 1,160,336 of NW_006203794.1, read as the reverse complement.
AGATTATTCTTTTGGGATATTATTCTTAGCTTCACCTGCTTTGATTTTGCCTGACTCACCAGATAAGAAATATTAATTTAGCACAATGTAGGTTATTTTTTCGTGCTCTGTGAATTACTACCTAATTGGAGAGAGGAGAAAATAAGAACAAGTTTCAATCTTTCAGTGACCATTTCAAATAAAATTATTTGTTATAATTATCACATGTGGAAAAATAAGTTAAATTCATGGTAAATCTGCTTGGTTTTAGATAGTTCATGAACTATGAATAGTGAGATCAAAATCATATTTATTGATCAGAATAACTTGGTCACAAAATTTATTTTTTAAGTAATTCTTTTCTAATTTGTCATGTTACTATCATTTTCACTTTAACTAAATTGAAACACATGTAAATGTTTTCCTGACTTTTTTTTTTTTTTTGATGAGGGTTTTAGAAGAAAATAAGGGAAATATTGTTAAACTCTTGAGTATAATAATTAAGCACGTATTTGCTTCTGATAGACAAAACAGAGCACCAGAAAGATCTATGACCTGCTAATAGAATGTTTTAAAAGAGAAATTTCTAGAATGTCCTAAATAAATATACTCTTGGGCCTTTATGAAAATATCTGAGTATTACCATAGAGTATTGTGGAATAGCTGGTCATTTATAAGCCTTTCTCAAAACCAACCAAAGTGTCTTTTCAAGTCCATAAAATTTCCATTTGTTACATATCATCTTTATGGGATATGCTAAATGTGAATGGTGAAAGTACAAAAGCACACTGATTTACTCTTTTTTTACTCCTAAAGAAAAATCTTAGGACTTTTTCTTCCTACTCTGATACTCCCATCACCCATACACACACCAGTATCCCCCTTCTGTTCCCTCACATTCTAAAAATCTCATCTATGTATAATTTTTCCAGTCTCTGCAGCCTGATCTGAAAATTTCACAGGTCAGCAGTGTAAGAAAGGAACAGTCACTATTTTCTCCACTGTTTCTGTACCTAGAGTTTCTCCTCCTTCTATCTTTCCTCCTTACCTTCCTGTTTCCTTTCCTTCCCACTTGTTTTTACTTCCACTAGCTCTGTCTCTCTCCACCTCTTCTCCTTCCACCTATTTACCCTCCTTAAATCATTATGCTACTTCTACTGGTTGTCCTAGGGTTGAGGTGGGAGAAGATGCAAGGGTTAAACTTATCTTCCTGAAGTGGTGCTATCGAAATGAACATTGGTGACTTCTCTGTTGTAGATATGAAGATTCTATTTCCTTTTTCCTTCCTTTGATTTTGTGGGTCATTAATATTCCCTTAATGTATATCTTTCCTGACATTATTTCCGAGAAAGGTGATTCTCTGAAAAGTTGATTCCTTAATGTCGCACCTCTGTTCCTGCATTTCATGGCATACAAGCATTCATGATATAGTGCCAGAGTTCCCTCAAGTAAGGCTTTTCAATACAGCTTTAGCCCAGCTGATTCTAGGGAAAGCCTAAGCAAATTTGGCATGCTCTTATGCTAATGTGGCTTATATCTCTTCCTGGTCACTAGGAGTCTGACCTTTTATAGTATGCGTCATGATCCAGAGTAAAACTCAGGAGACAACATATCAAGAAAAAAAGAAAAATTTATTGAGAGAAAGAGCAATTGGGGGTCTGAAATTTGAGGTCCCTTAGCTCACCCTCTAGGAAGGAAAGGGCTCTTTTATAAGGTAATCAAGCTATCCTGGGAGACTGTCTATGAGACATAGGCAGGGGAGTTCAGTCCAGTGAGATGAGCATACATGAAGCATTTGGTGGGTCTTGTTCATCCATCTCTAGGAAGTTAGATTCCCAGTACTCATTGTAGGCCTTTATCTGCTATTTCCTGGGTCAGTGTGACCTTGCAGTAGCAGCACCTGCAGTGTGGGCTCTTGCTAAGACCAATTATGCAGAAGTTCAACCTTGATTCTTTACCAGGCCTGGAGCAATACCAAATGGTGCTCAGGAGAGTTTTACTGCATGGGACCTTACAGTATGCCATGACCAAATCCACATTCCATGCAACGTTTTATAACTTGGTTTATTACCTGAGAATCTAAGTATGTTGTATTAGTATCATTCCTTAGATTTAATTATATAATAGAGTCTATAGGGCTATCAACCTGAAAGTGTTAAATATTGGTGTTAAGCTGCCAAAGAAAGATATGTTTCACTGTATGACTGAAGCCTGATGTTACTCACAAAAGGAGTGGACTATGTAACCTATCACGTATTATAAAATTTAATGTAATCCAAAATTTTGGAATTAAAGGTTAGGCAAAGAAATAACGCAGGGACACATGAATACAAAACACTCTACTCCTATACGATAAAGAATAAAAGCACAAATTTACTCAGAAACTGACTATTTTTAAATACAGCTGATAAATATTAGCAATTAAAATCTGAACTTTGTTGACTCATTTTCTTTATTCTCTCTCTCTGTCTCTCTCTCTTTTTTTTTTTTTTTCAAGAGAGATTTTTGCTGCAGGGCACATGTGCTTGCTGAAGAGACAGAAAGAAACAGACAGAAAATGAGAAACCATCAACATCCCCAAAGTGGGGATGGCCACACTACAATCCCTTCTCCACTCACCTCTCAAGATTTTGGTCATGCATGCACACACACCCAGTGGAGATTTTTTTTTTTTTGTGGGGGGAGAGGTTTTAACTATAAGGCGCGTGTGCTTGCCAGACAGACAAGAGAGAGACAGAGAGACAGAAAGAGAGAAATCATCCCCCAGGGAGAATGGCCACAATGCAATCCCTTCTCCTCCATTCTCCTCTTGGGATCTTGGGCACGCACGCACATGCGCCCAGCGTGAGTTTAAGCTACCGGGACCGGGATGCGAACCGTGGTCGACTCTGTGGGAGTCCAGCGACATAGCCATTATGCTAACTGCTGGTCTCCACCCAGTGGAGTTTTAAGCTGCCGGGCCTGGGTCTTCAACCGTGGTGGACTATGTGGGAGTCCAGTGATGTAATCATTACTCCATCTGCTGACCCCATGACTGATTTTCTTAAATGGAAAATTCTTCACAAACAATGGAATCTCCTTGAACTCCAAATTTTGGTAAAAAACAATTTCACCATAATGCAGTAGATCAAAACACTATGTTGTCAGAAAAGTCATGATGTACTTTTCTGTTTTTCAATGCAAAAATATGTCATGACTTTCCTGAACACCCAATACATTGACTAATTAAATCCTATCAAATAATTAAGTGTGTATTGTCTTTTAATTAGATAAATACTACAACATTTTTTCAATTTTTTTTGAGAGAGATTTTTGCTACAGTGTGTGTACTCTGACCAGAGACAGAGAGAGACAGAGAGATAGAAAGTGAGAAAACACATCCCAGGGGAGATGGCCATGCCACAATCCCTTTTCCTCCAATCTTCTTTGAGAGTTTGGACATGCATACACATATGCCCGATGGCCATGCCACAATCCCTTTTCCTCCAATCTTCTTTGAGAGTTTGGACATGCATACACAAGTGCCCAGCCTGAGTTTTAATGCTTCGGGTCTGCAATGCAAACCATGGTCAAGTACGTGGAAGTTCAGCAATGTAGCCATTAGCCAGCTGCTGGTCCCATTTTTTCAGTTCTTACTAGTTTTCAAAATAAACTGTATAACCAAAATATGATATATGACTTTCTCTCATATATTATCTTTAGATTTATCTTTTGCCTTTACACTGTCCCTCATTTTTTCCTCCTACAATCTAGAATCTTATTTTTTTCTATTAGACGTTCAAAGTTTTTTTTTTTAAATAATTGTTTTTTATTTATTTATTTATTTATTTTTTGAAGAGATTTTTGCTATAGGGCATGTGCGCTCACCAGAAAGACAGAGAGAGACAGAGAGATAGAAGGTGAGAAATCACCCCCCCAGGGGGGATGGCCACACTGCAATCCCTTCTCCTCCATTCTCCTCTTGGGATCTTGGGCACGCACGCACATGCGCCCAGCATGAGTTTAAGCTGCGGGGTCCGGAACTCGAACCGCGATTGACTACGTGGGAGTCCAGCGACATAGCCATTATGCTAGCCGCTGGTCCCAAGCATTGTTTATTTTTATCTTATTTTCATTCCTGTTTTTCTTTAATTTGCTATTGGGTTACATGCACTCAACTGAGAGAGACAGAAAGGGAGAAGGAGAGAGAGAGAGGAAAGGGGAAAGCAAATTGCCAGGTCTGGTACTTGAACTACAGTGAGGCATTTGAGAGTTCAGGGCTCCAACCTCCATGCCATCCGCTAGCCTCAAAATTCCATGGACCATGAAAAATGAATATATGGTTTAGATGTTTCCTTTTCTGTCTGCTTTCATTTCTTAGTTTGGGATATTCTTTCTTTGCAATCTGTATAGTAGTAGTTGATAGCCCACCACCATGTTCCTATAGGAAAATTCAACAAAACACAGTAACTGAGAGTCTAATTCTCTTTAGCTGTTCAATACTATTTATTGTGCACTTAATATGTACTAGAAGTTGTTCTAAATCCTGATACAAAGATAAATAAAACATTGTTTCCAACACAGAGGCAGTCACAGCCTAAAGGGAAAATGAGATAGGCTTGTACTTCTTGCTGACATTTTCATTCATCCTTTTCTTCATTATGGGAACACTTGATAAGTCCCTGCAGTGTGTTTGCTCTTAGACGTAATTCAGAGGTGAATTAGAAGGCATTTAACTAGCTAAAGGCTCATATTTTGTTGCTTTTTGTGATATCACTCTTGCTACTAGTCAGGATTGAAGGAAGCAGTCCAATTTTAGTGACTAATCTTCTGCTCTTCTCCTTAATTCTAGTTCTAATGTTGTATCTCAATTATTAATTGGGACTTTTCACTTGACACTACTTAATGAGTTCCTGTTGTAACTTGTCTGATGCACGAGACCTGTATAAAAGTTATTTCAACTTTTCCTCTTGCTGTGGCACTAGAATTTTGGTTTTTTACATTTCTCTGGGAATGAACTCTAAGTAAATTTACCTGTTTCCCAGATAAGACTCACTTTTCTGTGGCCAGTAAGTGGCATGGTGGTTAAGGCACTGAATGTCACATGGCCGACTGCTCATTTGAGTTTTGGATCTGGTAGCGTGAAAAACACATCACTTATGTGTGCATCATGGCCAAAATTCCAAGAGGAGACTGGAGGAGAAGGGATTGAGTGTGGCCACTCCTCCTGGTGGGAGATTTCATTTTTCACTTTCACTATCTCTCTTTCTCTCTCCAGAGCAAAAACACATCATGAGAAAAAAATTGAACATTGACTAAAATCTAAAACTGACTATAAAATAGTCTATCTCTTTCATTAAAAAAAAATATGGGACCAGCTGTTGGCCTAATGGCTATGTCGCTGAACTGCCATGTAGTCGACCATGGTTTGAGTCCCAGACATGGAGGCTTAAACTCACACCAGGTGCGTGTGTGTGCATGTCCAAAATCCAGAGAGGAGAATGGAGGAGAAGATATTGTGGCGTGTCCATCCCCCTTGGCGGGTGATTTCTTGATTTCTGTCTTTCTGGTGAGCACACGCATGTGTGTTCCCCAGAGAGATAGAAAGAGCCAGAGAGACAGAAAACAAGAAACCTCTGCCCAGGGGGGATGGCCATGCCGCAATCCCTTCTCTTTTATTCCCCTCTCAGGATTCTGGGCACACATGCACACACATTCAGAGGGAGTTTTTAATCTGCTGCTTCTGGGACTCAAACCACAGTGGACTACGTGGGAATTTAGTGATATAACCATTACGCCATCTGCTGATCCCAAAATAGTCAATTTCTTGCCATCCAGGAGACACATTGAAGAAAGTCTGTCTTTTCTACTGTTCTGTGTGGCACCACACTTTAGATCCAAGCAAAGCATAAATGATCTCCCTCCTTCTCTCTCTCTCTCTCTCTCTCTCTATATATATATATATAAATATAACTTTATTTATTTATTTATTTAAATTTGACCAGAGAGAGAGCAAGAGAGAGAGAGAAAGTGAGAGAGAGAGAAATTGAGAAAGCAAGCCAGGTCTGGGACTCGACCCACGGTGGGCCATGTGGAAGTTCAGCACCCTTAACCACTATGCCGCCTGCCTGCCCCCCAAAATCATGCATTTGCTGAGAGAGACAGAAAAAGAGTTTGAGATGGACTCAATGCCACAATCCTCCAGCCTCCATAGGTTTTTGCCATAGGGCGGGCACCACCATGCCCAACGATCTATATATTTTTTATTACATTTTTAAATGAATTATTTATTTAGTATTATTATTCTTTTCCAACTTGCTTTAGGGTACATGTGCCCACCAGAGAGAGACAGAGAGAGAGAAAAAGGGAGAGTGAGAGAGCAAGCCTCCACGCCTGGGACTTGAACTGCCGTTGGCCATGTGGGAGTCCACCACACCACTTGCTGGACCTCTTCATTAAATTTTTAACTCCTATCTTAAATCTTGCTTGTATTCATTTCAATCTATTTCTTCATTTCCTGTGCTATTTGTCTAGACCTCAGTTGCATATTGTTGCATTTAGGTAGTACCCTAGCTTGTTAAAAACTTGTTTTCCATATTTTATCTTCTTTTGTTTTTTTTTTCTTGATTTGTCCTACCTCAGTGATGCATGTAATTGTACCTTTTTGCACTTTCCAGATTTCTATCTCTGTCTATAAACACCTGAGTACCTCTCCTTAATATTATAGTATGACCAGAAAATTACTGGAGCACAATATTATGGTGCTAATAATGGCAATGAAAAGTAATATTTTAGGACAGAATAATGTGAGATCATTATGTCTGAAGGGGTCAAAATAGATATCATAAAAACGATATTATAAAACTTGATAGGATATTAACCAATTGACTAGCAGAAGAGTACGTAACTTTAAGCAAAAACTCTTAGACATGATAAAGAAGACTATGATCCAGCAACAATAGTGAGTTTTGTACAGTTACACTGTGGACGTAATTCAAGAGAGTGTGAAGAGCTAGAACTGTGTATTCGGGTAAGACCGACAGACAAACAAAAGAAATTGCTGTGAAATGATAACAGCTTTGAACTTTATCCTTTGGCAAATAATTTTATTATGAGGGATTAAAAAGATCAGATCTGTGTTTTAGGAAAAATACCACTGGTGTTGCTCTGCTGCTGAATCTGAAAAAAAAAAAAAAAAAAAAAAAAAGAGCAGAGAGACAATGACACCACTTAGGCAGAGAAGTTACCTAGAAACAAACCATGACTCAGTGGGGCTCAATTAGATCATGTTAAAAATATTACAGTACATATACTATTTAGTTCTTTGGGTAGTATGTGAGAATGTCATTTTTTCTTTTTTTTACTAATTTATTAAACAATGAGTTATGGGCGCCAGCAGGTGGTATAGTATTTAAAGAGCTGAACTCTGACATAGCTGACCTAGGTTAGAGTCTCAGTCCCAAAACTCATACCAGGCATGTGTGCATGTGTGCCCAAAATACCTAGAAAAGAATGGAAGAGGAGGGTTTGTGGCATGGCCACTCCCCCATGAAGTGATTTCTTGCTTTCTCTCTCTTTGTCTCTCTGGTGAGCACATACCCCCATAGCAAAAATCTTTCTAAAATCAAACAAACAAACAATGAGTTATGTACCAAGCAAATTGCTATCACATGTATGAATACAACATCAAGCAAAATTGACAAAAGTTCTTGATGGTGTGGGGTCATATGCTACTTCATTTCTAGTATGGGAGGCAGGCATTAATCAGATACTCTATAAAAATGCAATATAGGAAATGATGATACGTTCTGTGAAAGCAATTAAACAGGAAAGAAAATGGGGGCAAGAGAGTGGTAGGTATTTTAAATGAAAGGTCCTAAGGCCACCTGAAATTGAGAGAGGGAGTCATACAGATCCCTGAGAAGGAACATTCCAGGCAGTGGGAAAGCAAGTACCAAGGTATTATTTGGATGGGGCAGAGTGAAAGACCAGGAGAGCAGTGAGAGCTGAAGTCATAGAACAGAAAGATGTGTAAAGGCTATTTCTATGAGGTCCATACTGTTTTTACTTGAGGTGTAGAATCAGAAGTACATCCTCACTATATGAACAGATTTTCTATTGGATTTTAGACAGATTTGAGTTTCCTGATGAAAAATCTCAAAGACACATCCATTAAAGCTAGTGGAGGTTTGACTTGGCAGTTCAGAAGGCAGATCAAAGATACAGGGTAAGAAGAGTCATCTAATAAAAATGAAAAGATAGTTTCTAAGAGTAGAAGAAAGGAAGAACTTGTTCAAAAATGAGAAAGATATTTTCCAAAAAGCAGATGATAGACATTGATAATGCTCCAGAGAAGTCATGTAGGTAAGAAATGAAAGGGCCATTGTATTTGGCAATTAAGATGTCATTACCGAAACAGGTCTCTCTCTTTGAATGGCTTAATAGATGAAGGGAGAGAGGACAGTGCTCTGTGGAATGTGTGAGGACAACAAAGGAAAACGAAGGCTTGAGGAGCCTGGGCTGTGAATGGATGGAGAAAGTTATTCTTTGTTTATATCAATTTATAGTTGGTTATAAAAGAGTTTTTGCGTAATTTAAAGATTAATTTTCACATGCCATTCTTGTCAAATTTAATACAAATACCTTCATGGAACCTACAAAACTTATCTATTTTGCTGAAATTAATGGAGTTATTTGACCATAGAATAGAGTCTAGTAATCTGACAAAGTAGAAAGAACATGAGATCTCAATGTTAAAACACTTGGATTTTTGGGCAGATTTTTTCAAATAATGTTGAGGAGGGTGTACAACTGTAAACATTAGTTCATTTATTCATAAAATAGACATACTAGTAATATCTTCCTTAAAAGTCTATTAGGAACATTAAATCAATAAATATATAACTTAAGAAAATCAAACTTACAAATATTGATTCTCATTCTGATTAACAACAGTAGTTTGTTTTTTGTTCTTGTTTTAGATTTTTGCCATAAGGTGCCTGTAATTGCTGGAGAGACAGTGAGAAGAAAAGTGAGACATTATCCCCCACGGGGTATGAACACATTAAAAATCCCTCTCCTCCTGGGATTTCGAGCATGCACTCACACACACCCAGAGTGATATTCAAGGCACCAGTCCTGGGACTCAAACCGTAGTCAGCTGTGTAGAAGTCCAATGACTTAACCAGCATGTCACCTACTGAGCTCCAGGAACAGAAGTTTTAAAGAAGGAAACTGGTGACTCAGATTTCCATGAGTTACAATTTATCTCCTTAAGATTTCAAGTAGGTCATATTTTCTGAATCACAAATGTCCTTGAAACAGTAATAAAAATAGAATTGGCTCAGGCATGGTGGCAAGGTGGTAGGGCACCACTACATGATGCTGGAGTCATACTGGAGGCCGGGTTCAGATTCGGAGTCATTCTGAGCACACCAAGACACCCTGTGGTTTTAGGAGTCTGGGGAAAGGATGATGGCTCCTTACGGCATGTCAAAGTTATTGC